>NC_142807.1:51282325-51582325 GCF_049724085.1 Artemia sp. Qi Xiang Cuo
TCATCCCTAGTGCTTTTAAAATTTGGATTATTATTGTTTAATAACATTTGGTTAATACAAATTAAATAAAATCAAATTTAATATAATATAACTAAAACCTAAAATGCTGCTTTAAATGGACGGGTGAAATTTTTTTTTTTTCAAAAAAAAAAATAGCTTATTTTAAAAGTTTTAAATTTTTTTTTTTTTTTTTAGCGGCACTTTCCCACAGTGCACCCCTGTGACGCTTCCCGGACCATCCGTGGCACTGTTCGGAGCCACACCGCAACCCTGTGGCGCTTCTCGGGGCCCGCGTCGCTTCCCGCGATGCTTCTCGAGCCCGAGGCGCTTCCCTGACCCGTGGCACGTCCCCCACCGCTTCCCTGACCCGTTGCGCACCCTTGTGTCAATTCCCGGGTTCGTGGTACTCTTTGAAGCCACAGCGCACCTCTTTGGTTCTTTTGGGACCCACAGTGCTTCTCGCAACACGTCCCCGGCCCACCGGCTCCGCGGGCCCCGGGCAGTTACATATGGTCTCAAACCAATTGAAATATTTCTAATTCCGTTCTACAGGTTCGGTGAACACATGAGTTGTAAATTATGAAGGTTAGATGAACGAGTTTGAACTTCAAAATGTTGAGAATTGTTAAGTCACTTTCCTCATACACTTCTTATATATTAAACCGCTATGTTTTGACATAAAGCACCCTGAACGAGGTTATAAATAATTTTGCCATCTCCGTTCCCTGTTTTACATTATCGGTTTTTAGTCAATCACGGTTTCAATGGCCTTTGCGTAATTCTGTGTTTTCTGAAATGGCGGAGAACAAATTGTCTGTAAAATTAATATTTTAGGACATTGCAGCTCTTTTATTCTATGTAAGAGCGAAACATGGCACAATAGAAATATTCAGTGTAAATTAGAACGACAATGTGTGACAGATGGGATAATCTCTCTCAAAATTATGTAAAAAAGAGCATTCACGGAGTTTCAAATGGTGAGCATTAATTGAAATTACCCATGAAAAATATTCGCTTATGCGATAACAGCGAAGAAATAGCAACAGAGAAAATAGTAAAGATTAGAAAAAATAGCATTTTGAGTTTCAATGGCAGTGATTATTAATAGAAATTACCTAAAAATATTCTCTTATGAAATAACGAAGCGATAGCAAAGATTAGAAAAAGAGCGGTTTCTCTGCATAAAAAATTACATTTAGATATGGAATAGGGGTTAATATCTCACAGAGATATGTTTATATTGGGATTGAAAAAGACTGAAAAATGAAGAAATAGAAAGGTAGGAAAAAATGCTCACATTTGCATAATCCGGCTGGGCTCGGGTGCCTGAAGGACCAGGTAGTGCATGTTGGAGGGTGGAGGGACCGGTGGCGTCGCTATGTTCTTGCGCGACTGGGCCGGGTCCAGGTAACGTGTGTTGGAGGGTGGACGGGGTGGCGTCGCTATGTTCTTGCGCGACTGGGCCGGCTATTTCAAGATCTTGCATAGCTTCGGCAGGGTTCACCATATTATAAGAAGCCGTCCACTCTGTCTTTAACTTAAACCCAGGCTGCATTGGGGTTGGCACTGATGGGGCTGTCTTGTCATCTCTGGCTTTCTTAGCGGGCGGCGGTGCCATACATTCTTCATAATTGGCCTTAAAAAGAAGAGAAAAAATTAGTATCAAAATAATTTGCCCCCTTTTCACAGAAAGAAAGTTAGTACCATCATCCATATAATTTTGTTTAGTTTATCACTAAGAAAGCACAACGTAAAAAATTTCGTGAAATATACTAATTGCATCCTTTTTTTGAATCTGAGAATTACGACTCACTGAACCATTCAAAAGCCGGGCTAGTTTATATATTTACCCTACCCCCAGACAAAACAGCCCACGGAAAATCACCCCCACGGAAAATATCCCTGAGACAAGACATGGAAAAATATCCCCCTTCCTCCACTGAAAGATATGGTAAAAATGCTATTCAATTTACGCAAAATAAAGCAATGTATCTTTTTCTTAAACTCACCCCCCTTACTTTTCACGCGAAGAAACAGTTTGTTTTCACCTTACATTGATGGCGATAGACTTGAGGCATGGCCCCCTCCCCCTTTCGCCAATGTCCTAAATATATTGTTAGATCTTAATTTGAAAATAACGAGATTTCACTGGTTCTCCAAAAAGAGATTATATATGCCTGCGCTTAATTAGTGTTTTAATTTGACAGAAGAATAGTTCCTTTGACATGACCGCGTTTGTAAGCCGGAAAGGGCTGACATCTAATTTTAGCCACGCACTGGAGTCTTGTGTCAAAACAGAACGGCATTTTCACTAAAAATTGACAGAAGTCAGCGGTCACTTTAGCTGGAAATATCGATAAAAAGAGTATTATTTCTATTGCAAGAATTAAAGTCGTAAGGAGTGGGGGGTTTATATGGTTAAACAGAGCATATTTTATAGTCTTCTAACGACTATAAAGATAGCATAGTGGAGTTTGTATTAGAGTGGGCGGCGGGGGGGGGATTTAGCTGGAAATAGAGAGGGAAGGAATTGATCAAAATGCTATTTCTTTTTGCGAGAATTTGGGGTTGTAAAACAATGGTGGAGGGAGGGGGATTTAGCTGGAAATATAGAGGGAAGGAATTTATCAAAATGCTATTTCTTTATGCGAGAATTTGGGATTGTAAAACAATGGTTGAGGGAGGGGGGATTTAGCTGGAAATATAGAGGGAAGGAATTTATCAAAATGGTATTTCTTTATGCGAGCATTTGGGCGTGCAAAACACTGGTAGAGGGAGTGGGCATTTAGCTGGAAATATATACGGAAGGAAATAATATAAATGGTATTTATTTTTGCGAAAATTTGGGATTGTAAAACAATGGTGGAGGGAGGGGGGATTTAGCTGGAAATATATAGGGAAGGAATTTATTGAAATGCTATTTATTTTTGCGAGAATTTGGGATTGTAAAACAATGGAGGAGGGAGGGGGGATTTAGCTGGAACTATAGAGGGAAGGAATTGATAAAAATGCTTTTTCTTTATGCGAGACTTGGTGATTGTAAAACACTGGTAGCGGGCGGGGGGAGTTAGCTGGAAATATAGAGGGAAGGAAGTTATCGAAATGGTATTTCTTTATGCGAGAATTTGGGATTGTAAAACAATGGTAGAGGGAGGGGGGATTTAGCTGGAAATATATAGGGAAGGAATTTATTGAAATGCTATTTCATTTTGCGAGAATTTGGGAATGTAAAACAATGGTAGAGGGAGGGGGATTTAGATGGAAATATAGAGGGAAGGAATTTATCAAAATGCTATTTCTTTATGCGATAATTTGGGATTGTAAAACAATGGTAGAGGGAGGGGGGATTTAGCTGGAAATATAGAGGGAAGGAATTTATCGAAATGGTATTTCTTTATGCGAGAATTTGGGATTGTAAAACAATGGTAGAGGGAGGGGGATTTAGCTGGAAATATATACGGAAGGAATTTATAGAAATGGTATTTCTTTTTGCGAGAATTTGGGATTGTAAAACAATGGTGGAGGGAGGGGGGATTTAGCTGGAAATATAGAGGGAAGGAATTTATAGAAATGCTATTTCTTTTTGAGATAATTTGGGATTGTAAAACAATGGTGGAGGGAGGGGGGATTTAGCTGGAAATATAGAGGGAAGTAATTTATTGAAATGATATTTCTTAATGCGATAATTTGGGCTTGTAACACAATGTGGTAGGGAGGGGGGAGGGAGCTTGATATATAGCGTCCCTTAAAGTCTATAACAGTTAGTTATTAGAGAGATAATTGGGGGTATGAAAACAAGGGTCTCGTGAGGGGGGATGAAGATTGGAAATAGAGAGGGAAGGAAAGGATAGGAATTATATTTATTTTTGCGCGAATTTGGGATTGTAAAACAATGGTGGATGGGGTTAGGTTTTGAGGGTAACAGAATATATTTTATGTTTTCCATTGATTATAATGATGTTTGTATGGTTTGGGGGGGGGGGATGTGGGGTTTACTATAAGATAGTATAGGGTGACAACGGAAAAAAATTTTATTTTTAAAATAAAAATAATGAAAACATAACTTACATTGCTAATTGCGACTGCCGAGACTTCTAAAGAGTTAAATTTATCTATTGTTGTTTACACAGCGTCAAAATACTTTCTGATAATTTAATCACATTGCATGCCCGTTATATACGAAATCTCAAGGGTGAATTGTTATGTAACGGGGAAACTATATGTAAGCAGGTCTCTGATTGGCTGAGAAGGAGGATGTATCCGACTCTCTGATTGGCTGAGATGGAAACATGTGATCTAACTGTTTCCTATTCCAGAACACCTTGACATTCACCCCTAGCATGCACTTGTCCAAAAACAACAATAATAAATAAATCCCTCAGACCTAAAGATTAAAGAAGCCTTAATGTTTCCGAATACCCTCTTCGTGAATCAACAATTTCCCCGCCGATTATGTAAATCAATTTCTCAGGTTAAGCTAACCAAATAACAATGAAGCCATGTTTGCTTCATAATTCCCCCATCGTGAATCAATAAATTCCCCTAGCGATTATGTAAATCACAGATTAAAGAAGCCTTAATATTTCTTAATTCCCTCTTCGTGAATCAACAATTTCCCCGCCGATTATGTAAATCAAGTTCACAGGTTAGGTTAGCCAAACAACAATGAAGCCATGTTTGTTTCTTAATTCCCCCCTTCGTGAATCAATAATTTCCCCTAGCGATTATGTAAATCCACGGAAATTCACTTCCCCCTCGAGTCCTAGATCAATAACATTGTTCCCGTTAGAATTCAATGCGCATGTGCAACCTTCGCCCCCCGAGTTATTACACATAGAAACATCAAATAAATCGACCTTGGAAAAAGAGGTCATTGACCCCATTAACCACGTGTTCTCCCTAATGACTCTATGCCCATATTTGGTGTTCGTACAGTATTCTATGCCCATATATGGTGTTCGTACCGGAGTCAATAAGGCCATTCTACTCATATTTCTCTTTTTATGCTATAAGTGGATTCTTATTAATAGAAAATAAAACTTCTTTTAAAATCTTCACGTATTTCTCTAGCTTCTAGCTTAAAAAATTATAAATTTTGACGAGACACCATATATATTTTTGCAGTTTACATTATAGCTTATCATAAGGTACAGTAGGTATTTGGGTCGAGAGTTTGACCTAAAGAGAGAGGTTAAAAAAAGTTTTAGTTAAAAGAGATGAAACTTGAGTTCATATTCTTTTACTCTTTCTCCATTTTTAGAGCTTTAATTTAGAAACGTCCGCAGAAAAATTAATTACGTCTACCGACGGACTACTATTAAAGAAACATTGACTCAACACCCTTTCACTCTTTTTACTTCCGTAAAATTTCTCATTGGCAAAAGCTTTTTATCGTGATAAAAAGTGCACTTTTTACCATGGAATCGTAGATAAGCTATGTCATATTACTATTTCGCTTTGTTAGAACCTTCTAATGTATGTATTTTTTATTCTAGGCATGGCTTGTTATGTGATCTCTACTTTGGTGACCTAATAGGTACATCTAGATGTGTTCAAAAAGCTATGCAGTATGCTGGTGAAGTCCAACGTTTATTCTGATATTGTATTATATGATAATTATTTGACTATAAATAACACTTTTACAGTGGCATATCATACAGAAGTAAAAAAATGGTGACAAATACTGGTGTCGATAAAGATGATAAGAGAAGAAGAAATCACCACTGAATACATGAAATTTAAAGAAAAGAGACGGCTACATTTTCCTATCGCATCAAACTACCTCACTAGACTGTCTCTTTAGTTATGGACATACTTTTTACTCATTTTTTTTCCTTTTTTAAAGCTGAAAAATAAATATTTTTTTCCATTTCTTCTGTTTGCCATTGTATCAGAGTCAAAATTATGTCGTAGCTCCGTCATTGAGAATGAGAAGATTGGTCTAAGCGATAATCTGAGAGATGTTCATGGTTTTAAAATAAAACATAATCAAGAGTAAAAATGGTAGCAGCAGCTGTGGGATGGATCGTGTTATTTTCCAAACCATGCACCCAGCTTCTCCTTGGATAGTTGCATGTTTCTTTACACTTGAAACCCTAAGAATTGGCAATAGCGAAGTTCCCTTCTCTTGTCTTCTCAAACAGAAAACCAATCAAGATCCTATTCTTCATTAGAATAGAACAAAGCTCCAATGTACCCCAGTAGACACTTTATATTTGTAACTATGGAAGTTAAAATTAAGAACAAAATTAGGTGATCCTTTAGCAGAAGCAAAAGTTTTGGCTGTGATTGCATGTCATTTTCAACCCATATAAGATTGCTGAAAGAAACTCTACATTCATTTGTCCAGATATTGATTGTTTCGTTGCTGCTATTATATCAGGACAGATAGGTTATGGAATTGACTATTTTATGGATCGCTTGTCAATATCAGGCTATGATCTTGGCAGCTGATATGCTAGTCTCTTTTACTCTAGTCTCTTTTACCCCTTTGTAAAAAATGCCTTTCACCGGCCGCCACAGATTTTAAATCCTCCGTACTGCACGATTTGGAAACTGGCAAAGGTTTTAAGGAAATGTTATCATAAAATCTCAAATCCACTACATGATCCTTTGGTCAGAAATTGAAATCTCAACAAAGTGGGAAAGGTTTAAAAAGGTCGAGAACCAAATCATCACTCATCTGTCTCTACTCAGGAAAGAAACAAAGGACATCACAGTTGTCACAGAAGAAGAAGAAGAAACATCAACAAAAGAAAGAAGGGTAAAGAAAGAAAATTGCTTGATTGAAAAGGTATTCCTTCTCATAGAATCTTGTAAGAGGTAGCATATCTTTTGAATCCGGTATCCTACCCGTCAATTGCTTCATCTCTAAGTCATTTTTTCATGCAGTAAATGTTGACTTCAGTGTTAAAATGGTTCCTATGAACAATTCTACCCGCAACAACCACTATCTGAAAATCTCAAATTTTAAATTTTTTCCAATGAAGACTATTTTCTAGATTTACCCTCTACGTTTATAGATTTGCATGCGATAGTCAAAAAATCAACCAATGAAATGTCAACTCTTGCTGGAGGATTTTCTTATGAAAATTGTGTATTGCACAGTCTGTTCAGAAAAATTACTGTCTACATAAGTGGAACATTAGTGAGTTCTAGTAACAATCTACCAAACTACATGAGCTACACACAGTCAATGTTGATGACTCCAAAATCCGATAAAAATTTAGAGGCTCGGCCAAGGGATATTAATAAACGGCAGACACAGAGACTACGAATGCACTTAGAGAAGCAACAGCAAGCGAATCGCCCTTGGTTAGAAAAAAAAATTATGAAATATTTAATATATCCTTGTAGTTACTAAATGTTAAGGTGGGCATGTAATTAACATTCGTTCGATCCAAATCATTTTGCGAAAAATACGCGCGGAAAAACCTGATATATCCGTCACTCTAACCTCGGTGAAAACTCATGTTTGAAAAGCGAAAGGAAAAACCCGTAACTGCTCAATTCTCATAAAATCACCAACCATCGACATGTTGCCACAGATTCACGCACCTACGCTGATTTTTCGTTTACCAATGGTAAAATTCCTTCAAAACTTTCAAAATGCCGGTGCCGTAGTTCCTTAAAGTGCCAGGCCCGTAAGATTATGGTAAAGCCCCCCAAACAAATTTGAAATGTTACTACTTTCTATTTTCGTGTTTAAAGTGAATTGAATCACACTCCACAATCTGTTCTTCGAAAAATCCTACAGAGCCCTGTATGGTTTGACAATGCAATCCCTAGATTTAGAATCACAGCTATTCAAAGACGGAATCACCGATTCAATGTTTTTAAAAACTTCATGTATCATTTTCTGAACAGCTTTGCCGAGGAGTTGAGCTGTATCAAGTGGGACTCGGTCCTGGGGATTTCTGGTGATTCTTCTCTAGCGTACAATCAGTTCATGTATATTTTCCAACCGATTTATGAGAAAACATGCCCCTTGCGCTTGACCAAACAAAAGAGGGACGATCCCAGCAAGCCGTGGATTACGGAGGCAATAATGGACATGATAAAAAAAAGGAACTTGTTATATGAGCAATATCTTAATAGTCAGGATGACGCAGATTTTGCAGAGTTCAAGCGAGTGAGAAATAAGGTGAACAGTATGAGAAGGCAAGCAAAGAAGAAGTATTTTGAAAAAATGTTTTCTGATAGTAAGGGAGATACCAAAGCCACATGGCAAGTTATTAATAGGTTTATGGGAAATCAGAAAAGTAGTCAGTCGCCTTGCATTGATATAAACGGAAGTTATGTGAGTGATAAAAATGTGGTCGCGAATCATTTTGGCCAGTTTTATTCTCAGGTTGGCTCGTCTGTTCAAGAGAGTGTAAGGTGTGACAGGGAAAATTTTCTTAGTGAGGAATTCGTGGACTCTTGTGGAGATACTGTTGAGTTCCAGTTTGAAAAGTGTACAAGTGATGAAGTGATTAAAATACTGAAAAATATAAAATCGAATTCTGCTGGGATAGATGGCGTGAATCTGAGAGCTTTTAAAGCTGTGTTAATGTATATACTACCATGTATTCTCCATATTATTAATTTATCTATGGAAACGGGGACCTTTCCAGAAGCGTTGAAGCAAGCTAAAGTTATCCCGCTTTACAAAGGGGATGCCACGTCAGATGCTGGAAACTGGAGACCAATATCGATACTGCCTTTATTGTCAAAAGTTTTGGAAAAAGTGATTCATCGCCGTCTATATTACCATCTCACGAAGCATAGCCTACTCAGTGATACCTAATTCAGGTTTCGAAAAGGTCATTCCAATAGTCATGCTGCCATTCATCTTGTTGATTTTGTAAATAATTGTTTAGTAAAAGGTGAAATCCCCCTAACAGTATTTTTTGATTTTAGGAAAGCATTTGACACGGTCGATTTTTAAATTTTATTGCAAAGATTAGAATGCTTAGGTGTTAAAGGAGTGAGTTTGAAGTGGTTTGAAAGTTAGTTGTGTGGGAGGTCTATTAAAGTGATGATTGATGATGCTATTTCTTCCCCTTATCAAGTGTCGTGTGATGTGCCACAGGGATCGGTCCTTGGTCCACTTCTGTATCTGGTTTATTTGGATAGCATGAGGTTTTATCTTCCAGATTGTTGCTTGACGTCATTCGCTGATGACACTGCAATAACGTTTTCCAGTCGTTGTTTGGATAGTCTCGTGTTGAAAGTGAATTGTGTTCTGAGAAATTTCCATGTTTTTACTAGTTTGAGTTGGTTATCAGTTAATGTTACAAAGACTAATTTTATTGTATATTCTAGAGTAGGCAACCCCAGTGATATTGATGGTAGAATTCTGTTTAATAATAAGCATGTAGTTCAAGTTCAAGAAATCCGGTACTTAGGTTTTTACATTGATTGTAATTTTTCGTGGAAACGCCACAGTGATGTTGTTGCCACAAAGGTTGCACGTGGCCTTGGAGCGATTCGTCGTTTTAAAAATTTCTTACCTCAGAGAGTTTTATTGCTTTTATACCATGCTTTGATACACCCATATGCTTCGTATGGCTGTATGTTATGGGCAAGTAATTTTTATGTGAATTTTAAACGTGTTCAGAGTCTTTAAAATAGAGCGATGCGTCTTATTGGTGGGTATGCTGAAGGTGTAAATAACACTTCAGCTTGCTTCAACAAGTTGCAAGTGTTGAATGTAGGACAGCTACGAGACTACCAAATAGGAATTTTTGCTTATCAATGCTGTTATGATGTTAGTCCAGAGGTTTTTCGTGATTATTTTAATGACAATAGGTCTTTGCACCATTATGAAACTCGTCATGCTAGTGATTTCATTGTTCCGAATAGAAGTGGAACCAGGGCCGGCTTCCATGCTAGATTTTCAGGACCTAATGTGTGGAACTCTATTCCGGAGAGCATTCGGGCGGCTGAGCACATGGGGTTATTTAAAAATAAATTGAAAAAATATTTTTTAGGTCAAGGTTCATAGTTTTTTTTTTTTTTTATTTATTATTATTAATATTTATCTTTATTATTATTATTAAATGAATTGATGAGAGATTGATTTTTTTTGTTTTTTGTTTTTTTATTATTATTATTATTAAGTTGTGTTTTTTTTTTTTTTTTTTTTTTTTTTTTTTTTTTTTTTATAGTTAATCATTAATTAGTAAATGAGTTGCATGTACCCGCTCAGTCGCAAGTGCTTTTTGGTATCTTTCTTGGGGCGGGTATTGGCATATTTGTTAAATGTATTTTAATGTTAAATAAAATGAACTGAACTGAAAATTCTATTGGACTTGTCGAGCACTCAATATATTAGCATTATAATATAAGTTTATAGTGCACCTTCTCTTGGCTATTGACGGAGAATATAGTGCTACTCTTGCGAAAGAAATTTGAAACCTACAAATCTTAATATGTACCTTCGGATCTCCTTAGTCAAATTTAAAGTATCAACAATACCTTTATCATCGTAAATAGTTGCCCATCGAACATAAAGACTGGTCACTGGCCACGTATCTTTAAGACAACGAAATCTATAGAATTTTAGATCTTCTCTGCCTACCATACTCATTCTATACTTCTCACATCAAAACCCTTATTAAAAGCAAGGAAAATTTACTGCTCAAAACGGGCAGAAAATGCAAAATTTATTCACCAAAACCTCTGAATTCCATGCCCTATTTTATTTAGTTTTCTGATGTAGGAGCTATACTTACAAGGAATTTCTCAGCATCAACGTGGACAACCCTCGCTTGAATGATTTCATAGTGGAAAACACTCTTTCCTATCTTTATAATTTTGATTTCAGTGCTTTTCGAATTAAGTGTACCAATAATGTTTCTGAAGTTGTTCTAAATATGTTCAGCAAAAAGTCATTTGCGTTTTCTGTATTAGATTTTCCTAAGATTTCTTACTCTACATGTAGGTGCTTATCGTCGTCGTCACCCTTGACGAAACTAGCAATGGTAGATCATTTGGATTCACTTTGTATTCATCTTGTAGCAAAAAGTCAGGATGTAATTTCCCATAATACTGTGTAACATCACTCTTATAGTATCTCTTGCCGAAAGCAATGATACTTTTTTCATTCATAACGCAAAACTCATATTTTTATATGGCTATTCGATTCAATATAGAATAATTGCTCTCTATAACTGTTAAATAAAAATATGTAGGCTTATCATCAGCCACACTCTCTTGTTGTTCCAACAGTTGAAGTGTAGACCAGACTCTTCCTCCTAAAACAACTTAAAACCACGATAATACCAGTCTGTTAGAAATAAGCTAAAAGTACGTTTAGGTTTTTGTAATCATACCAGGATATGTATTTTCCCACTGATCACACTTATTATAGTGACAGCTGGAGCACAGAAAACCCCTGGTGCGAGTTACAAACATCTTTAATGCAGAGATTAGAGTCCTTAACTTCAACTGCATATCCTCTCTGTAGCTTAAATGGATTGCATAATCTACACATCTCATCAAATTCACCTGCAGTAGAACTGTTCTCAGAGAACGATAGAATTTTTGTAATCATGCCAGGATACGTATTTTTACACTAATCACACTTATCATAATGACAGCTGGAGCACAGAAACCTTCTGGTGTGAGAGGCACAAACGTGTTCAATGCAAGGATTAATTTAACTTGAACTGCATATCCTCTATGTAGGCTAACATAGATTGCATAATCTACACACCTCATCATAATCCCCTGCAATAGAACTGTTCTCACAGAACGACCATAGTGGACATGTGTGCAACAATTTTTTTCACTGTCCATAATTTTTTTCCTGAAAGAGGAAAAACTTATTTTTACACCGTGCACCCTCTCTCTCTCTCTCTCTCTCTCTCTCTCTCTCTCTCTCTCTCTCTCTCTCTCTCTCTCTCTCTCTCTCTCTCTCTCTCTCTCTCTCTCTCTCTCTCTCTCTCTCTCTCTCTCTCTCTCTCTCTCTCTCTCTCTCTCTCTTTCTCTCTCTCTCTCTCTCTCTTTCTCTGTCACTTTCTCTTACTATCTCTCTATTGACTTAAGGCAATTGCCTATTTGCCCCTAGTGAGAGGATAAAGGGAAAACGAGTGAGAGCCATTTAAAATATATTTCCACAAAAAATTATAATATAAAAAATTTTTATTTTACAAACTGTAAAAACATTTTAACATATACATTTCGCTCTTTTTTCACATGGTGACCAAAATCATTGCCTTCAATATAGTTAAAGATTAGACTAAAATTATATTGTAGTCTAGGCATATGCATCTTGTTCACCTTTACCGCAAAACATAGATGTTGTTCCAGCTTGAATCTGCTCAATGATATCACATATCTACCAAATATTTCATCCCGCTCAAAAGTTAGTCAACAAACCGCTGCGATTTCTACTGCTAAGTCGGGAACTCTTATCTTCATATCGCTGCTGTTCACTCCATATGCTTCCAATAGTGTAAAGCCACTCATTTTCAATCATAGAATACATTTTTCAAATAAAACTCGAAGGAAAACTAAATTCACACTGTTATCTCTCTAGACTTCACTTCTCTAACATTGGAAAATACATGATATTTTTTCTTATATCCATTTAGTCAAGGTCACTACCTCATTGGAATCAAGGTCACGCACTGACAATCAATATACCCATTGGAAATTTGTATTGAAAATTGTCAAACCTGTAATGCTATGACAAAGGATTTAAATTTCTGTAGGACCTGGGCATAGTGCATATTTATAGTGACAGCTGCAAGAAATACCTCAGGAAAGACTTTGTCACACCAATTGACCCATAACAAAGAATATCAAAGTTGCATAGAAGCCTAATGCCCATTCTTAGTATGAGCTGCAAGAAATACCTTATGCAAGACCTCGTTGTACCAATTGACGCATAAATTATTTTAACTTTCCACAGAAACCGGCCCTATTGCCTTTGTCCAGTAACAGCTGCAAGAATACCTTAGACAAGACCTCGTAGTACTAATTTATTCTTAATAAAAGACATTCAACTGACTAAGAAAACCTGGCAATAGGGGCGACCATCGTACCTGTAGTGGCTACAGATAAGGGGTTACCCTCGTACAGAATACGACTAGTAACACCGGCTAGAAACTTAGTAAAGAGGGAGGACGAGCGCGTCAATTGAATCATTACCACTTTTATTTTTCGTACAATTTGCCCGTTTGATAGAGGTTTTAATTCACCCCGCACCCCTCCAAAGGCTCCATCGTTCTTCAAAAGTCTGTCTCTCTCTCTGTCCCTCTCTCTCTCTGTCCCTCTCTCTCTCTCTCTCTCTCTCTCTCTCTCTCTCTCTCTCTCTCTCTCTCTCTCTCTCTCTCTCTCTCTCTCTCTCTCTCTCTCTCTCTCTCTCTCTCTCTCTCTCTCTCTCTCTCTCTCTCTCTCTCTCTCTCTCTCTCTCTCTCTCTCTCTCTCTCTCTCTCTCTCTCTCTCTCTCTCTCTCTCTCTCTCTCTCTCTCTCTCTCTCTCTCTCTCTCTCTCTCTCTCTCTCTCTCTCTCTCTCTCTCTCTCTCTCTCTCTCTCTCTCTCTCTCTCTCTCTCTCTCTCTCTCTCTCTCTCTCTCTCTCTCTCTCTCTCTCTCTCTCTCTCTCTCTCTCTCTCTCTCTCTCTCTCTCTCTCTCTCTCTCTCTCTCTCTCTCTCTCTCTCTCTCTCTCTCTCTCTCTCTCTCTCTCTCTCTCTCTCTCTCTCTCTCTCTCTCTCTCTCTCTCTCTCTCTCTCTCTCTCTCTCTCTCTCTCTCTCTCTCTCTCTCTCTCTCTCTCTCTCTCTCTCTCTCTCTCTCTCTCTCTCTCTATCTCTCTCTCTCTCTCTCTCTCTCTCTCTTTCTCTCTCTCTGTCTCTCTCTCTGTGTGTCTCTCTCTCTCTATATCTGTCTAACTTATATCTATTATCTCTATGTCTGTCTCTCTGTCTCTCTCTCTGTCTCTCTCTCTCTCTCTCTCTCTCTCTCTCTCTCTCTCTCTCTCTCTCTCTCTCTCTCTCTCTCTCTCTCTCTCTCTCTCTCTCTCTCTCTCTCTCTCTCTCTCTCTCTCTCTCTCTCTCTCTCTCTCTCTCTCTCTCTCTCTCTCTCTCTCTCTCTCTCTCTCTCTCTAAGTTTCTTGCTTAGTTTCTAATCTAATGGAAATGGACAATAAATAAACACAACAAGCTAGTAACAGACGAGTAATAAGTTTAACTACAATTTCTAGTCACAAAAATGAGCTAAGCAAAGCTACTTTTAAATTTTTCCATCAGGTTCCCGGTAAAGAATCGTTTTCTTGTGGAAAATTGAAATAATGTTTTTGTGAATGCTACAAAACTAACTCTTTTCTATTTTTATCACCATTGGAAACACGTAAATAACCAGGAACATAAAAATAAAGAAAATTTTGCCACATATGTCTATCTTAGGTCTATCTATACCTGAAAATCAGGATAAACCGACCATATAAACCGACCAGAACATCATATATTCCGACCAAATGGTATACTATACAGAGGTAAGACCCCTGAGGGACTAAACAATACCAATAGATGCTGATTACACTTAATTTATTCACCCTTAGACAGGTAGAAAAAGGTATCTCACTTGCATAAATCATACCTGGACATAAATAACAAGATAAACCCGAACGAAAATTATATGATTGGCATATATTCAACCTTCAGAAGTCAATTAATTCAAGTACACTCAAAGGGTTGAAATTTTAATCACTTACCAGCTAAGGGTAACTCCCACGCCGCATTATATATTTCTTAGAATATGATTAGTAAATATTCATCCTTCACAAGTCAATTCATTCAAGTAGAGAAAAGCGATTAGGATCAACCTAGCTTTACTTCTTGGCTGTGGTCGCTATAATAAACAGGTATCAAGTGAGTAGTGCGGCTAATATAAAATATTGGTTAGCATTGGATTATGCATGAAGTAGAAATTAATAAAGTCATATACATTTAAGGTAATGATACGACAGACCTTAGTCCTCCACGCCCCAGCCTCCAAGGGCCTAAATACCCCATCCCCTAACTTTTTGGCCCCCTTCCCTACATTTTTTATATTTTTTTCAAGTTTAATTTTTTTTAACTTTCTTTTAACATTTACTTTTTTAACACAGAAATTTTGTTCAAAGTTTTTTTTACATGTCTTAAATTGATACGAAATATACTTTAAAAAAATCACACTTAGTATATTCGAAATACGAAATGAGAATGATATAGATATGTTAGTCGTGATTTTTACTATTAGAAAAATAATATTTGTAGTAGCACTTTTCTTTTTTTTACTTAGAATTTTTTCGACTTAATAATTTTTTCAACTTTTTTTATGTCTCAAAATGACATGAAATATACTTAAAATAACAAAATCACTCTTGATATTTTCAAAATATCAAATGAGGATAATATAGATATGTTAGTTGTGATTTTTACTATTAGAAAAATAATGTTTGTAGTAGCACTTTTTTTTAATTGGGACAGAATTTTTTGGATTGAAAATTATTCAACTTTTATTTTTTTTAACTTTTATTTATTCGGCTGTACCAACGGTACTCTATGGGTGCTCATAGACACTACGCGGCTGTCCCAGTGGTACTCTGTGGCTGGTTATCGACACTACCTAGTTTGTTGTTTGGATTCTATCAGCAATTTTGATACATTGGAAGGATAAACGCTTGCATCATATTTAAAAAAGTGAAGATAAAATATTCAAAGAAAGTGTGTGCATATGATAAAGTTATTGTTACGCTGAATGCAGACAAAGACATATATTTTAACTATGAAACAAGTAATTGCGGAGCTCTCATTGAAAATTTATGCGTGCATTTTCTTGACAGTGAGAGATTAAATTTCTTTGGAGTAACGAAAAAATTCAACTCTAATGATGGTTGGAGAGTCTATTTTCCAGATATGATAGTGCTCAAAGAGAATGCCAACATAAAAATGATTGTTGATGAAAAGGGGCATCTTTTTGCTAGTGCTTGCGGTAACACCTTACCCAGCGATAAACCTTATCGTCAGCCTTAGGGTATTAGCATTTAAAGGAAGGTCAAAAGAAGAAAGGCAAACTGTTGCATTAATGTCATAAATTATATCTTGTCTACGTGCCAGAACTGTTACCTGCGTAAAATAATGTGGTAATAGACAGTGAGATCGAAAGCAGAGTAAAAAGGGCATTCGCATACAACATAAAAATGGTGTATAATAATGAATTAATAGAAAACCATGCGCATGTGAACGATATTACTACCTTTGATCGTATGCCAACAGATATAGTCAATTAACACAATAAAATCAACGTCAAATCTTATATTGAGCCTTTAGGTGACACCACAGTAAAAATGTGTATGACTCAAAATGGATTAATGATTATTCTACTAATTACGAACTATGAGAAGAAAGTAGCTACACTATCAAGAGAGAAAATGATGAATTATTTTATGGAACAGATTCAAAATGTCCAAAGTTGTTCAATGATATTAATAATGTAAAATAATGTATGTAAAATATTATTATGTTAATATTCTGCATGTCGTTATTTTAATTAAAATATTTTATGCATTATTTTGTTATGCTTACATTATTTTTAATTGATGACTAGGCATCATAATATTGAAAGAAAAGCACTTTTGCATAGAGCAAACTCTACTAGTAGGTAAATTCCGAACGCCTTAGTTGCTGAACAAGCGTCTAAAATGTAATAAAAGCACTTTTGACCACAATATTATCCGTTAGTTAATAAATTCCGAGTCTTTTACTAATTGGCTAGATACAAAAAAAAGGATTAAAATATTAAACTCTGTTGATTACAAAGTTCCAACAGATGATTTAAATTTGACGTGGTTTATTCATTGAATTTTCCTAAGGACTAAAAGAGTTAACTCTGTCGAATAAGAAGTTTGAACAGATGAATTAAATTTGACACGGTTTATTCCTTAAATTTTCCTATGAACTAAAAGGTTTAACTCTGTTGAATATAAAAATTTGAACAGATGAATTAAATTGTGAAACGGTTTATTTTTTGAATTTTCCTAAGGACTAAAAGGTTTAACTTTGTTTTTAACTGATAGGTTTTAACTGGGTTTTAACTGATGAATTAAATTTGACATGGTTGTTTCATTGAATTTTCCTAAGGACTAAAAGGTTTAACTCTGTTAAGTATAAAGTTTGAGCCGATGAAATAAATTTGACACGGTTTAATCCTTGACTTTTCCTAAGAAGTAAAAGGTTCGACTCTGTTGAATATAAATTTGAACTGATAAATTAAATTTGACTCGGTTTATTCATTGAATTTTCCCAAGAATAAATAGATTTAACTCTTTTGATTGCAAAGTTTGAATTTATGAATTAAATTTGACATGGTTTATTTCTTGAATGTTCCTAAGGACTAAAAGGTTTAACTCTGTTCAATATAAAGTTTGAACAGATAAAATAAATTTTCTTAAGGGACTATTAGGTTTTAGATCCACTTAGCGTGGTGTGCCAAGCTTAGTGAATAAATGAACCTAAATTATATGAAGTTATTGGTGATTTTAGGTTTGCTGCAGGTACCCGGGTGTAGGTAGATTGTCTTTGTGTGATTTCGTTTCTGACTCTCTGTGCTTGCAGGTATTTTTGCATCTCTCTCTCTGTGCCTGTGTGCCTGAGTGGATGTGTATTTTTCTGTATGTCTCTCTTTGTGTGATTTTGTGGCTGACTCTGTACCTAGCTTGAAAGCACTTAACTCTATGTAGCCTTTCTGTTCAAATATTGAAATCAAAAGAGTTAAATCTATTTCATCTTGGGCAAACTTAAGGAATAAACGTTGTAAACAAAGTTAAAACTTTTAGTCCTTAGGAAAATTAAAGGAATAAGCAGAGTCAAATTTAAGTCATCTGTTCAAACTTTATAATAAACTAAGTTAAGTTTTTTAGTCCTTAGGAAAATACAATAAATAAACTATGTTAAACTTAGTTAATTACTTCAAACTTAATCCTCAAAAGAGTTAGATCTTTTATTCCTTAGGAAAATTAAAGGAATAAACCACGTCAAATTTAATTCATCTGTTAAAACTTTGTAATCAAAAGATTTGAAGCTATTAATTCTTAGGAAAATTCAAGGAATAAACCATCTTAAATTTAATTCATCTGTTCTAACTTTATATTCAACAGATTTATTCTTTTAGTCCTTAGGAAACTTCAAGGCATAAACCATGTCAAATTTAATTCATTAGTTGAAACTATTTACTCAACAGAGTTGAACTTTTTAGTTCTTAGGAAAATTCAATGAATAAACCGAGTCAAACTGAATTCATCTGTTGAAGATTTATACTCAAGAGAAATAAAACTATTCATTCTTGCAAAAATTCACTGAATAAACCACGTTAAATTTAATTCAATAGTTCAAACTTTATACTCAAGATAATTAATGCTTTTAGATCTTAGGAAAATTCAATGAATAAATCTTGTCAAATTTTATTAGTCTGTTCAAACTTTATGATCAACACATTTAAACCTTTTATTCCTTAGGATAACTCAAGGAATAAACCATTTCAACTTTAATTCATCTGCTCGAACTTTATATTGGACAGAGTTAACCCTTTTAGTCATTATGAAAAATTCAATGAATAAACCACGTTAAATTTAATTCATCTGTTCAAACTTTGTAATCAACAGAGTTAATGCTGTTCATTTTTGGGGAAATTCACTGAATAAACCACATCAAGTTTAATTCAATAGTTCAAGCTTTATACTCAGTAGGATTGAACGTTTTAGTCCTTAGGAAAATTCAAAAGATAAACAAAGTCAAATTTTTTGCAGCAGTTCAAAATTTATACTCAAGAGACTTAAACCTTTTAGATCGTAGAAAAATCAATGAATAAATAGTGTCATATTAATTCAACTGTTCAAAACTTATAATCAACAGAGTTAAACCTTTTAGTCCTTATGAAAATTCAAGGAATAAACCGAGTCAAATTTAATTCATCTGTTCAAATTTTATGCTCAACAGAGCTAAAGCTATTCATTCTTGGCAAAATTCACTGAATAAACCATGTTAAATTTAAATCGTCACTTAAAATTTTTTAATCAAAAGAGTTAAATCTATTCATTCTTGGTAAGATTCAAGGGAAAAAACTGTGTCAAATTTGATCCATCAATTCAAACTTTATATTCAATAGAATCAAACATTTTAATTCTTAGGAAAATTCAACGAATAAACCGTGGCCAATTTATTTCATCAGTTCAAACTTTATGCTCAACAGAGTCAAACCTTTTAGTTCTTAGGAAAATTCAATGAGTAAACTGTGTCAAATTTATTTCATCAGTTCAAACTTTAAACTCAACAGAGTTAAATCATTTATTCCTTAGGAAAATCCAATGAAAAAACAATTTTTATATTTAATTCATCAGTTGAAACCTTATTCACAACAGAGTAAAACCTTTTAGATTTAAGGAAAATTCAATGAATAAATCATGTCAATTAATTCTTCTTTTCATGTCATTTAATTCATCTTTTTAAACTTTATAATCAATAGAGTTAAACCTTTTTTTCCTTAGGAAAATTCAAGGAATAAATTTGTAAAATTTAATTCTTCTCTTCAAACTTTACAGTCAACAGAGTTATAGCTATTCATTCTTTGGAAAATTCACTGAATAAACAATGTTAAATTTAATTCATGACTTTAAACTTTATACTCAACAAAGTTAGAGCTTTTAGTCTTTAGTAAAATTCAAGGAATAAGCCTTGTCAAATTTTATTCATCTGCTCAAACTTTATCAACCGAGTTAAGCCTTTTACTCATTAGGAAAATACAAGGAATAAACCGTGTCAAATTTAATTCATCTGTTCAAACTTTATATTCAACATAGTTAGATCTTTTATTCCTTAGGAAAATTAAAGGAATAAACCATGTCAAATTTCATTCATCTGTTAAAACTTTGTAATCAAAAGAGTTGAAGCTATTCATTCTTAGGAAAATTCAAGGAATAAACCGACTCAAATTTAATTCATCTGTTCACACTTTATCTTCAACTGAGTTAATCTTTTTAGTCCTTAGGAAAATTCAAAGAAGAAACCATGTCAAATTTAATTCATCAGTTCAAAGTTTATACTCAACAGAGTTAAACTTTTAAGTGTTAGGGAAATTTAATAAACAAACCGTATCAAATTTAATTCATCAATTAAAAATTTACTCTCAAGAGAGTTAAAACTATTGATTCTTGAAATAATTCACTTAATAAACCACGTCAAATTTAATTCAACATTTCAAACTTTATAGTCAACATAGTTGAGTCTTTGAGCCCTTAGGAAAATTCAATGGAAAAGCATTGTCAAATTAAATTCATCTTCTACAACTATGTAATTAACAGAGTTAAAGTTATCCATTCTTGGGAAAACTCATTGAACAAACCACGTCAAATTTAATTCATCAGTTCAAACCTTATACACAACAGAGTCCTTGGAAAAATCCAATGAATAAACCGTGTCAAATTTGATTCATTTTTCCAAATTTTATGATCAAAACAGTTAAACCTCTTAGTCCTTGGGAAATTCAAGGAATAAACCTTGTCAAATTTAATTCATATGCTCACATTTTCTAATCATCCGAGTAGATGCTATTCATTATTGGGGATATTTACTAAATATACCACGTCAAATTTATTTCATTAGTTCAAAATTTATACTCAACAGAGTTAAACCTTTTAGTCCTTAAGAAAATTCAAGAGATAAACCAAGTCAAATTTAATGCAGCAGTTACAAATGTATGCTCAAGAGACTTAAACCCTTTAGATTTTAGGAAAATTCAATGAATAAATCGTTTAAAATTTAATTCAACTCTTCAAACCTTAAAATTAAGAGAGTTGAACATTTTAGTCCTTAGGAAAAATCAAGGAATAAACCACGTCAAGTTTAGTTCATCTGTTTCAACTTTGTAATAAAAAAAGTTAAACCTTTTAGACTTTTTTTTGGTGTTCAGCTAGCAAGTATAGCACTCAAAAGTTATCAATTACCTGAGTTTACTGTAGTCAAAAGGGATTTTATTACATTTTTGATGCTCAGTCAACAATTAAGACATTCGAAATTTACCTACTAGCAGAGTGCCATGCAAAAGTGCTTTTCTATTATTATTTCGATACCCAGTCATCAATTAAAAATAATAGAAACATAACAGAATAATTTATAAAATATTTTTATTGAAATAAAGACATATAGAATATTAGCATAAAAATATGTTACATACATTATTATACATTATTAATATCATTGAACAACTTTGGATATTTTAAATGTGTTCCATAGAATAATTCACCATGTTCTCTCTTGATAGGGTAGCTACTCTTTTCTCGTAGTTCTGAATCAGTAGAATAATCATTAATCCATTTCGATTCAAACACAATTTTTACTGTGGTGTCACCTACAGGTTCAATATTCGTTTTGACATTGATTTTGTTGGGTTTATTGACTATATCTGTTGGTCTACGATCAATTGAAGTAATAGTATTCTAATGTGTTTTGTTTTCCATTAATTCATCATTATATACCGTTGTTATATTGTATGCTAGTGCCCTTTTTAATCTGCTTTCGATTTCACTATCTATTACCACATTATTTTTACACAGGTAACAATTCTGGCACGTAGACAAGATATGTTTTGTGACACTAGGGCAGCAGTATGCCTTTCTTTTTTTGACCTTCTGTTGAATGCTAATACCCGAAAGCTGACGATAGAGTTTATCACTGGGTAATGTGTTACCGCAAGCACTAGAAAAAAGATATCCTTTTTTATCAACCATTATTTTTATGTTGGTATTATCTCTGAGCACTATCATCTCTGGAAATGATGCTCTTGAATATATGCCATCATAGAGTTTAATTTTTTGGTACTCCCAAAAAAATTTTAAGTTTTTTTTGTCATGACAATTCACGCACACATTTCCAATGATACACCCACTAGTACTTGCTTCATTATTCAAATATTTGTCTTTGTCAGCATTCAGCGCAGCGATGACTTTATCTATTACACACACTTTCTTCGAATATTTCATCTTTATATTTTTCTTAAATATAATGCAAGTGTTTATCCTTCTAATGTACCAACAACACTGATTGAAAATATACTAGAAACTAGGCAGTGTCTATAATCAGCCATAGAGTACCACTGGGACAGCCGCGTAGTGTTGATGATTACCCATAGAGTACCGTTGGTAGAGCCAAATAAATAAAAAAAAAGTTTAATAATTTCCAACTCCAAAAAAATTCAGTCCAAAAAAAAGTGCTACTACAAACATTATTTTTATAATTGTAAAAATGACGACTAACATATCTATATAATCCTTATTTCGTATTTAGAAAATATCAAATGTGATTTTTTTTGTTCCAAAAAAAAACTAAGTAAAAAAGAAAAATGTTATTAAAAACATTATTTTTCTAATAGTAAAAATTACGACTAACATATCTGTATCATTCGTCTTTTGTATTTCGAAAATATTAACTGTGATTTTTTTTTTTTTTTAAGTATATTTCATATCATTTTAAAACAAGTAAAAAAAAAGTTAAAATAAATTCGTGTTAAAAACTATCAAATAAAAGTTCAAAAAAAGATCCAAAATTAAATTTCAAAAAATGTAAAAATGGAGGAGGGGGTATTGGGGCCATTGGAGGTTGGTGTATGGATGACTAAGGGCTGTCGTACCATTACCTAAAATGTATACGACTTTATTAGTTTCTACTTTATGTATACTCCAATACAAATCAATATTTTATATTAGCTGCGAAACTCACTTGGTACTTGTGTAATATAGCGACCAAAACCAAGAAGTGAAGTTAGGTTGATCTTAATCGCTTTTCTATACAGGAATCAATTGACTTGTGAAGGATGAATGCATGCTAATCATATTCTGACAAATATATAATGTGACGTGGGAGTCAGCGTTCCCTCAGATTTACCGTTAGTTGGTAAGCGATTAAAATTTTAAGCATTTGTGTGTACTTGAATCAATTGACTTGTGAAGAATGAATATATGCTAATCATATTCTGACAAATATATAATGTTTCATGGGAGTCAGCACTCCCTCAGGTTTACCCTTTGTTGATAAGCAATTAAAATTTCAGCCCTTTGAGTGTACTTGAAACAATTGCTTTCTGAAGGTTGAATATATGCTAATCATATTATTGTCATTCTGATTTATCATGATATTCATGTCCAGGTATGAATTATGCAAATTAGATAACTTTTGCTACCTGTCTAAGGATGAATAAATTCAGTATAATCAGTATCTATTGATATTGTTTATTCCCTCAGGAGTTTTACCTCTGTATAGTATACCATTTGGTCGGAATATGTGAAGTTCTGGTCGGTTTATATGGTTAACGTTTAGTACTCATGATGGCCTTACTACCAAGGAAGACGTGTCCTGAGTTTTCCATTGCACAGTATTTCATATTATTCCTACATGGGATAGTCTAATTGCTTACCATGTGCCTAGCCAAATAATTTAGGATGATCTTTCAATATGATTAAATGAAAAAAAAATTCAAATGAAAGTAAGGAATAAAATTAAAACTTATAACGGACAGAAACTATTACGTATATGAAGGGGGTTGCTCCCTCCTCAACGCCTCCCTCTTTACGCTAAAGTTTTTATTGCTTTAAAAAAAACTTCATATTGTTCCATCTAAACGACCCATGTGTTTTAAGAGTCGTTCTTAAAGTATTAGGACAAAATTCAAATTTTAGCGTAAAGAGCGAGGTGAAGAACGTAAAGAGCGTAAAGACCTTCATATAAGTGTTTTGCTCCTTACTTTCAGTTGAAAAATACTTATTTTGTTGTATTTAATTTTGATCTTTTTTAAATAATGCAAGGAAATCTGGCCCCGCCTTGACGCAAAAATTCACCCCTACGGAAATATACTCTAGACAATTCAATATTGGTGAATATTTACCCCGGAAAATTACCCTTAACAATGCCACGTGGAAAATTGACTCAGAAAAGAGAAAGCGAAACATATAAAAATAACTTTGTATATGAATTCTGGCAAATTACCCTACTGTATGATTTCTCCTTACAAGTTTACCCACTGGAAACCCCCCTTCCCATGGAAGATTGTCTCGTGAAAAGCCGCCAGCGAAATATTCATCCCCGCCCCACCCCTAGAAAAAAGTATGCATAATTCCTAGTGACAAATATTATGCGTAAACAATGGGCAAATCTTACAACTTAAAGACCTTTGCCCTGGGGCTGTTAGGGTCATGTTATATCCAAAGGCATATTTATTGGGCTTTTCAACTATGATGAACAAAATGGCAATCTCAAAATTTAAATCAGACTGTTTGGGGAAAAAAGAGGCAGGGGGGGTCTAGTTACCTTTCAATATTTTTGTTCACTTATAAAGGCACTTGAACTTTTAATTTCAATCCAAATAACCCCCCTCACGTTTTTATAGAACCAATGGGTCAATAAGATCACCCCTGGGAAGAAAAATAGAAACACGTATCCATGATCTTTCCTCTGGCAAAAAATACAAAATTCCGCATTTTTGCAAATAGGAGTCTAAAACCTCTACAGTAGGGTTTTCTGATGTGCAGAATTTTATGTTGTGATTTCATTAAGATTCTATGAATTTTTGGGGGTGTTTCTTCCACTTCCTTTGATATGTCTATTTGTATCAAAATTCCGTGTTTTTAGACTTTCGGTTACTATTGAGCCGGGTTGCTAATTACTTACAGTTTGTTACCAAAAACTGTTTGATTTCTTTTTTCTTACACTTTGATGCGTCCTGTCTGTGTTTGTTTTCTTGGTTTCTGGACCAAAATAATAAATTTGATATTTGTACTTTATGGAATTAATTTTAAAAAAAATTTAACTGGGGTAAGGAGCGACACTAAAACTTAAAACGAAAAGAAATTATTACGTAGATAAGAGGGGTTGTGCCCTCCTCAACGCCTCACTCTTTATGCTAAAGTTTTTCATTGTTTTAAAAAGTATAGTTGTGTCAAAGAGTCAAACTTTAGCCTAAAAAGCAAGTAGGCGACAGGCCATTGCATATACGGAATAATTCCTGTTTGTTTTAAGTTTTATTGTTGCCCCTTACTTTCAGTTAAAACATTTTTTTTAATTCATTTAAAAAACTTTTTCCACAACAAAAGATTTTCAAAGAAAAGTAAAGAGCTCCATTAGGCCAAGAATGAGCAAATGTAAAGTCAATTAATTTTACAACCACTATCAATAAATAAATGAATCTCAAAACGAACAAAAATTACAATAAATAACCGAATCACACTCAAAATGAGCAAAAATTAATATGAGTAGGGCTGATAACTCCTATGCCTTCTCAAGATCAGAACACAATTTGCGCTTTACTGAAAAAAAAAACCAACAAATGACCGTGGATTGTCAGTTAAATTGACATATACTAACATTTCTTAATTTAGGTTATGATAATTTTTCATTTATGAAAGTCAGAAAGGTCAATACATTTCAAGCGTGGGTTGTTTTCAGTAAATCACAAATTTTTTTCTGGTCTTGAGAAGACTTAGGGGTTATCAGTGCTACTCATGTTAACTTTTGCTCGTTTTGAGTTTGACTCGGCTATTTATTGTAATTTCTGTTCGTTTTGAGTTTAATTTATTTATTGATAGTGATTTGTGGCAGTTTTATGCTTGAAGATTATCTGACTTTATTTTTGCTCATTCTTGGCTTAATAGAGCTCTTTGCTTTTCTTCAAAAAAGTTGTCTTGTGGAAATTTTTTTTTTAATTTATATTTGTTCGTTTTCTATTGACAGTCTTTTTGAAAAAAATATTGTATATCTTTTCAATTTTCCTCAATAAGAATCCATAGTATGGGTTGCTATTTGTATGTTGGAGAAATTTTTCAACAGTTTTTAATCCTGACAAAAACAGTATTTCTTAATGGAATTTGACAGCTATATAAATTTGATTATAAACCTACAGACTTTTATTTGGCTGTTACAGAAAGTGATTCTTCATATGAGAGTTTTGTATGTGACATTTCTTCAAATAAAAACATTGAAACACGTGAATTTTATTATATGAATCAGAGTAGTATTATTGACTTTACAAAGAGATTTAATAAAAATGCAGTAAGAATATATTGTAGAAAATGTGACCCTGACATTGCATACAAAGATGAATACAAGTCAAATCCTGACGAGCTGCTGCCACTTATCGTTTCTAATGATTTTCTACACGTAGAAGAAGAAATTTAAAAGGACACAGTGTTTTATTCCTACAAATTTTATTAATTAACAAATTTACATACATTTTTAAGCAATTTCAATCTCAGGGCAACAAAATTTATACTATAGAGGTAGGAAAGAGTATTTCCAACTCGAAAGTCGTTCAGTCAAGGATTATCACTATAAATGTTGAGGAATTCACTGTAAGTATCTCCGCGACATCGGAAAACAAAATATGATAGTGCATGAAAAACGCAGCTTTTCGTAGATAATTCTTGTACCCACTTCTGATTTTGAATACCAGATTTCCCTCTCTGCCGAAGAACATCTTTCATGTAAGGCGTGTAGAACGTATATGGTAGGCCAAGAGGATCAAAAAATTCAATAGTATTTTTTGGTTGAAAGATGCATAGCCAATGCGCCGTCTTTACAATTGATGGGCTACTGTTCTTTCAGTCGACATAGCTTTATTTCATTTTTTAATGTTAATTTAGACGAGGTTACGTGCGCGCACGTAACCTCGTCTAAATTAACCTTAAAAAATGAAATAAAGCTATGTTGACTTTGCGTGTCTCTCTCACTATGTATGCGCCGTTGCGATGTGTAACCAATCACCAATCAAGTTATCGTATATTGAGCAATCTCCGCTGTCTCTGATTGACCCCTAAAAATAATGGGGTGTTGTCTAAAAAACCAGTCTGGTTGAAAACGTGGAGTTTTCGTACTGCTCACTTTTTTGCAATGTTTCGGAGCCAGTGGGGAATCCCCACTCGTTTGGAAAGGTGCCAAGGAAATGCAAGCAAATAGTATGTAGTTTCAAAACGTGTTTAATCACTTCTAGAGATCCTATAAACTGAAATTTCTGTATTGTGCATGGAAACTGCGAATTCAAGAATGAGTTTTTTTTACTTACTTAGAATTTTGTCATAATTTTTTGAATGAAATGTCTTTTTTTGTATCCAAGAGGTGAAATCAATAAAGAGTTTGTTACTTACTTTCCTTTTTTTATAATTTCTTGAATAAAATATCCGTATTGTGTATCCAGGAGGGGACTTCAAGAAAGGGATTGTTACTTACCTGGAATTTTCTCATAATTTCTTGAATGAAATTTCCGTATCGTATTGTGTATCCAAGAGGGGACTTCAAGAAAGAGATTGTTACTTACTTAGAATTTTCTCATAATTTCTTGAATGAAATTTCCGTATTGGGTATCAAAGAGGTGTATTCATAAAAGAGTTTGTTACTTACTTACAAATCTTTTATAATTTCTTGAATGAAATATCTGTATTGTGCATCCAGGAGGAGAATTCAAAAAACAGCTTGCTACTTACTTACAATTTTTTCATAATTTCTTGAGTGAAATAGCTGTATTGTCTGTCCAGGAAGCGAGTTCGAGAAAGAGTTTTTTGCAGTGTTTTTCATAGTTTCCTGAATTAAATTTCTGTATTGTGAAACCCAATGACGAATTCAAGAAAGGGTTTGTTACTTATTTAGAATTTTGTCATAATTTCTTGAATGAAATGACTTTTTTTGTTTATCCAAGAGGCGAATTCAAGAAAGAATTTGTTACTTACTTACTTACTTACAATTTTTTCATACTTTCTTAAATGAAGTTTCTGCATTGTGTATTCAAGAGGTGACTTCACGAAAGAGTTTGTTACTTGCTTACAAATTTTCATAATTTATTGAATGAAATTTCCGTATTGTATATCCAAGAGGTGAAAACAATAAAGAGTTTGTTACTTACTTAGAATTTTGTCATAATTTCTTGAAAGAAATGTCTTTTTGTTTATCCAGCAGGTGACTTCAAGAAAGAATTTGCTACTTACTTACAATTTTTTTCATAATTTCTTTTATGAAATTTCTGTATTGTGTATCCAAGAGGTGACTTCAAAGAGTGTGTTACTTGCTTACAAATTTTCATAATTTATTGAATGAAATTTCCGTATTGTATATCCAAGAGGTGAAAACAATAAAGAGTTTGTTACTTACTTGCGATTTTTTCGTAATTTATTGAATGAAGTATCTGTACTGTATATTCAAGAGGTGAAATCAATAAAGAGCTTTTTACTTACTTACAAATAATTTCATAATTTCTTGAATGAAATTTCCGTATTGAGTATCCAAGAGTTGACTTCAAGAAAGAAATTGTTACTTACTGAGAATTTTTTCATAATTTCTTGAATTAAATTTCTACATCGTGTATCTAAGTCGTGAAAACAATAAAGAGATTGTTACTTACTTAGAATTTTGTCATAATTTCTTGAACGAAATGTCTTTTTGTTTATCCAGCAGGTGAATTCAAGAAAGAATTTGCTACTTACTTACAAGTTTTTCACAATTTCTTTTATGAAATTTCTGTATTGTGTATCCAAGAGGAGACTTCAAAAAAGAATTTGTTACTTACTTACTTACAATTTTTTCATAGTTTCTTAAATGAAGTTTCTGCATTGTGTATCCAAGAGGTGACTTCAGGAAAGAGTTTGTTACTTGCTTACAACTTTTTCATAATTTATTGAATGAAATTTCCGTATTTTATATCCAAGAGGTGAAAACAATAAAGAGTTTGTTACTTAGTTGCGATTTTTTCATAATTTCTTGAATGAAGTATCTGTACTGTATATCCAAGAGGTGAAATCAATAAAGAGTTTCTTACTTACTTAGAAATATTTTCATAATTTCTTGAATGAAATTTCCGTATTATGTATCCAAGAGTTGACTTCAAGAAAGAAATTGTAACTTACTTAGAATTTTGTCTTAATTTTTTGAATTAAATTTCTACATCGTGTATCTAAGTCGTGAAAACAATAAAGAGTTTGTTACTTACTTAGAATTTTGTAATAATTTCTTTAATGAAATGTCTTTTTGTGTATCCAGGAGGTGACTTCAAGAAAGAATTTGTTACTTACTTACAATTTTTTCAGAGTTTCTTTAATGAAATTTCTGTATTGTGTATCCAAAAAGTGAATTCAAGAAAGACTTTGTTAATTACTTACTTACAATTTTTTCATAGTTTCTTAAATGAAGTTTCTGCATTGTGTATACAAGAGGTGAATTCAGGAAAGAGTTTGTTACTTGCTTACAATTTTTTCATAATTTCTTAAATGAAATTTCTGCATTGTGTATCCAAGAGGTATCTTCAAGAAAGAGTTTGTTACTTACTTAGAATATTGTCATAATTTCTTGAACGAAATGTCCTTTTGTTTATCCAGCAGGTGAATTCAAGAAAGAATTTGCTGCTTACTTACAATTTTTTCATAATTTCTTTAATGAAATTTCTGTATTGTGTATCCAAGAGGTGACTTCAAGAAAGAATTTGTTACTTACTTATTTACAATTGTTTCATAGTTTCTTAAATGAAGTTTCTGCATTGTGTATCCAAGATGTGACTTCAGGAAAGAAGTTTGTTACTTGCTTACAATTTTTTCATAATTTATTGAATGAAATATCCGCATTGTATATCCAAGAGGTGAAAACAATAAAGAGTTTGTTACTTACTTGCGATTTTTTCATAATTTCTTGAATTAAGTATCTGTACTGTATATCCAAGAGGTGAAATCACTGCATTAAAAAAATTAATTAAATTGATCATACGATCTAAATTATTTAATCAGATACGCCAGCATTCATAAATGATCCTTTTGAAATTCTGCTAACAACATCGATGGTCAAGGTAAAAGTTTGAATTAAACACTTTTAGGATATCGAATGTCCTTACTGAAAAACTAGTGCATTAAAAAATAAATTAAATTGATCATACGACCTAAATGATTTCATCAGATACGCCCACGAAAATCTAAAAGACGTAGGTCTGAAAACCCAAACAGTTAATTAACTATTCTAATTCATGATTTCAGGCACGTCAAACCCCGAAATACTAAAGTTAACTTCTCAAATAATAAACCCCAGGAAACAAAAACCCACGAAAATCTAAAAAACCTAGGTCTGAAAACCCTAAACAGCTAATTAACTATTCTAATTCATGATTTCAGGCACGTAAAACCACAAAATACTAAATTTAACTTCTCAAATAATAAATCCCAGGAGTCAAACATACACGAAAACCTAAAAAACCTAGGTCTGAAAATCCCCAAACAGCCAATTAATTATTCTAATTTATTATTTCAGCCAAGTCAAACCATTAAATACTAAAGTTAACTTCTCAAATAATAAATCTCAGGAACCTAACACCCACGAAAATCTAAAAAAAACTAGGTCTGAAAGCGAAAAACAGCTAATTAACTATTTCAATTCATGATTTCAGGCACGTAAAACCACAAAATACTAAAGTTAACTTCTGAAATAATAAACTCCAGGAAACAAACACCCACGAAAACCTAAAAAACCTAGGTCTGAAAATCCCCAAACAGCCAATTAAATATTCTAATTCATGATTTCAGGCAAGTCAAACCATGAAATACTAAAGTAAACTTCTCAAATAATAAATTCCCAGGAACCTAACACTCACGAAAATCTAAAAAACTAGGTCTGAAAACCCTAAACAGGTAATTAAATATTCTAATTCATGATTTCAGGCACGTAAAACCATAAAATACTAAAGTTAACTTCTCAAATAATAAATCCCAGGAACCTAACACCCATGAAAATCTAAAAAACTATGTCTGAAAACCCAAACAGCTAATTAACTATTCTAATTCATGATTTCAGGCACGTCAAATCACGAAATACTAAAGTTAACTTCTCAAATACTAAATCCCAGGAACCTTAACACCCACGAAAATCTAAAAAACTAGGTCTGAAAACCCAAACAGCTAATTAACTATTCTAATTCATGATTTCAGGTACGTCAAACCATGAAATACTAAAGTTAACTTCTCAAATAATAAACTCCAGGAAACAAACACCAACGGAAATCTAAAAAACTTAGGTCTGAAAACCCTAAACAGGTAAATAACTATTCTAATTCATGATTTCTGGCACGTAAAACCACAAAATACTAAAGTTTACTTCCCAAATAATAAACCCCAGGAGTCAAACATCCACGAAAATCTAAAAAACCTAGGTCTGAATACCCTAAACAGCTAATTAAATATTCTAATTTATGGTTTCAGGCACGTAAAACCACAAAATACTAAAGTTAACTTCTCAAATAATAAACCCCAAGAGTCAAACACACACGAAAACCTAAAAAACCAAGGTCTGAAAAAACCAAAACAGAAAATTAAATATTCTAATTCATGATTTCAGGAAATTAAAAAACTAAATACTAAAGTTAACTTCTCAAATAATAAATCCCAGGAACCTAACGCCCACGAAAATCTAAAAAACTAGGTCTGAAAACCCAAAACAGCTAATTAACTATTCTAATTCATGATTTCAGTCACGTAAAACCACAAAATACTAAATTAAACGTCTCAAATAATAAACCCCAGGAGTCAAACACACACGAAAATCTAAAAAACCTAGGTCTGAAAATTCCCAAACAGCCAATTAAATATTCTAATTCATGATTTCAGGCAAGTCAAACTATGAAATACTAAAGTTAACTTCTCAAATAATAAATCCCAGGAACCTAACACCCACGAAAATCTAGAAAAACTAGGTCTGAAAACCCAAACAGCTAATTAACTATTCTAATTCATGATTTCAGGCACGTCAAATCACGAAATACTAAAGTTAACTTCTCAAATAATAAACCCCGGGAACCAAACACGCACGAAAATCTAAAAAAAACGTAGGTCTGGAAACCCAACTTGGACTTGCAAACACCAACCCGGACAAGCAAACAAAAAGAATCAGACATGTAAACAGAGAAAGACAGGCACTTAGGACATTCAAACCAACAAAGACAAATTCTTTGACTTGCAAACATCAGCCCAGGCCTTCCCCTTGAGGTAGATCCCGTTTATTTTTGATTCTGAGTATTTTTGGTTTTCCCTCCAAAATTACCCCTCCCCTCCCCGGCCCTCAGAAAAGGGGGAACGAAGGGCCTCTGAGCCTTCCCCTTGAGTCAGATTACCGTTTATTTTCGATTCTGAGTATTTTTGGTTTTCCCTCCAAAATTGACCCCCTCCCTCTCCTGCCCCTCAGAAATGGAGGAACGAAGGATCTCTGAGCCTTGCCCATGAGACAGATCCCCTTTATTTTCGATTCTGAGTATTTTTGGTTTTCCGGCCAAAATTGACGCCTCCCCTGTCCTCAGAAATGTGGGAACAAAGGGCATTTGAGCCTTCCCCTTGATGCAGATCTTGTTAATTTTTGATTCTGTGTGTTTTTGGTTTTACCTCCAAAATTGACCCCCCCCCTCCCCTGCCCTCAGAAATGGGGGAACAAAGGGTCTCTGAGCCTTCCCCTTGAGGCAGATCCCTTTTATTTTCGATTCTGAGTATTTTTGGTTTTCCCTCCAAAATTGACCCCCCCCTCTCCCCTGCCCTCAGAAATGGTGGAAGGAGGGGCCTCTGAGCCTTGCCCGTGAGGCAGATCCCGTTTATTTTCGATTCTGAGCATTTTTGATTTTCCCTCCAAAATTAACCCTCCCCCCTCCCCTGCCCTCAGAAATTGGGGAACGACGGGCCTCTGAGCCTTGCCCTTGAGGCATATCCCATTTATTTTCGATTCAGAGTATTTTTGGTTTTCCCTCCAAAATTGACCCCCCCCTCCCCTGCCCTCAGAAATGGGGTAACGAAGGGACTCTGAGCCTTCCCCTTGAGGCAGATCCCATTTATTTTCGATTCTGAGTATTTTTGATTTTCCCCTTCAAAATTGACACATCGGAGAGGTAAAGCTAGGTCAACTCACAATGTCATTATATCGTCGTTAGCCGTTTTCATAGACTGATGTTGTTTCAAATTTATAACAAATTACCTGAATTAACAACCCCTTCGGGGTTACCTTAACTGTTAATGAGTTTAATAATTTAAAAAATTGTCTGAGAGAGAGAGAGTGGAGTAAATATCTCGGTTGTCTCTGATTGGCTGCCTAAAAAACAGGTGTCATCTCGAAAAAAAAACCCACTCTGGTTGAAAAAAAACAATTGGTGTTTAAACAAATTTGTGCGGGGAACCCCCCGTTCATACTGCTATCTTTTTGCAATGTTTAGGAACAGGCGGGGAATCCCCAAAAAAACAAACCAGACTATAACCACCAAACCAGACTATACCCACCAAACCAGACTATACCAACCAAACCAGACTGTACCCACCAAACCAGACTATACCCACCAAACCAGACTATACCCACCAAACCAGATTTTACCCACCAAACCAGACTATACCCACCAGAAACCTGTTTGGTACAGGGGCCTATGCAAATCCAGACGAGAGATACTACTGACCTTTCACCAGAGGCAGTGCGGGGTCTTGTTATCTCCAAAGGAATAATTGTTGGACCTTTTAATTATGCTGGACCAGATTTCTGTTTTCAGATTTTGATCGGGCGATTTTGGGGGAAGGGGGCAAGGGAGGTGGGGGCTAGTTCCCCTCCAATCTTTTTGGTCACTTGAAGAGAGCACTAGAATTTTTAATTTCCGTTCGAATGAGCCCTCTCCCGATGTATAGAACCATTGGTTCGATAGGATCACCCCTGAAAAAAATTAAACACGCGTCAATGATCTTTCTTCGGGCAAAAAATGCAAAATTCCACATTTTTGCAGATAGGAGCTTGAAACCTCTACATGAGGGTTCTCTGATACGCTGAACCTGATAATGTGATTTTCATTAAGAAAATCAAGTAAATTTTCTCAGGCTCGTAACGTTTGATAGGTAACACTAAACTTAATAAATATTATACATTTAGAATCAGCATAACAATCCAATCCTTTTAGTTTATATATTTTGATAAAAATTTCGTTTTTAGAGTGTCGGTTACTATTGAGCCACGTCACTCCTTACTTACAGCTCAATACCACGAACCGTTTTACAAGATGTTAGGGTTATCTTATGTTCTTACATAATTTTACTCATTGAATTGCTTGGTTTTTCCCACAGTTTACTGCCATTTATAATTGAATTTCTTGTTGTTTTTTTTTCTAAAGTTCTAAGACGTATATGGTTTTGAAAGTTTCTAATTTACTAATTTAAAGAATTTGATTTCATTTTTTTGTGTCCTTGGTACTTTACTGAAAAAAAGTATCCTCTAAACAACAGTCACGATAGGTATCGAGAAAAAAAGTTGATCAAACAAGAAGTACCTTGCTTTTAAAAATAGTCGCACATGGTGGTACAAACCACACGTGGGGGAAGCACACCTGTGTGTTGAAGAAAAAGCGGCGTAAGTAAAATGTGCCAATGGTGGAGGATGTAGTTGAATATATGTGACCTCATAGATGTAAACCCTTGGTGAAAAGTAAGCAGCCCCTGGGATGCATACAGATGGCATGTTTAGTTAGGTTGTTACGAAACGTTTTCAGCAGATAATAATCATGTTTATTTCGTGTTTTGGCTAGGCAAAAAAGTTGGAAGGAATTTGAGTTATCAGAAGACGACTGGTTTGAATAAGGAAAGTTGTGTTTCTAGTTAAACTGGAGAAAGTGTTCTTATTAGAATTCTGAGAGAGTTTGTGTTTAAATATTTAATTTTACTTTAAAGCAAACAGTATCATATTGGAATTGCTATGGACTCTCATTTATCAAAGGTTGGAATATTCTTTCATACTTACTTATTGCCTTGAGTTTGGATCTATTTTTGATTTTATAAGAAAAACGAGTTTTTTCAACTGAAATTAAGGAGCAACATCAAAACTTAAAACAAACTGAAATTGTTCCGTATTTAAAGGAGGACTGCTTCCTCCTCAACGCTCGCTTGGAACAATAAAGTTGTTTAGACAATTAAACAACCCTTGTGTTTCAGTAGTCACTTAAAAATTTGGAAATGAGTCAAACTTTAGCGCAACGAGATAGGAGTGATGAAGGGACAACTTTCCTCATACACAAATAATTTCTGTTTGCTCCAATTTTAAATGTTGCTCATTAGGTAAATATCTACCAAATCATATTATTGAGTTAGGAATAAAGTGAATACACCATTTAATGTATTTTATTTTGATTTTTACAAATTTAATAAGCATTTATATAGGTAATGACATTCAGCCCCCCCCCCCCCCAATATACACCTAACCCAACCTAACCTAACCCAACCTAACCCTGAATTGGCATATATCGGGGGGGGGGCGATAGAAATGCTGATTATATTCGTAATCAGCATAAAAAAATGCATCGAATGGTGTATTCACTTTAGTCCTAACTCAATAATATGATTTGGTAGATATTTACCGCTCCTTAATATCGGTTGAAAAAAGAAAAAAAAAACTTTCTATTTTATTTCATTTCTGACCATTTTTCAAAGCATGCCAGGAAATCCTCCCCTTCGTGTGAAATTTCCCATGGAATAAACCCTCCAGATACTTTCCTCCCCATGAATATTCTGCCTGGCTGAAAGTTTTTCCAAAAAACTTCTGCATATTTCCTAATAAAAAATACTTTACGCAAACAAATGGTAAATTTCAAAACTACAACCCAGGGGCTGTGGGAAGTCATCTAATCTCCAAATACCTAGTTGTTAGAAGTTTCGGTACAATCCCATTACATGGGCCTCTCGGCTTAATCCCTATAGACTCGGCAATGGTAAAACCCATTTTGACGTCTTAACTGTTATAGAGCAGGCAATGACAGCAAGATTTTCATTGCGTATACGATATTAAACTGTGGTTTTTTGGAGTTTAGGAGAGGAAAAAGGTACATAGGTTAGGTTACGTGTTTAATATATGCAATGCTTTACCCCCCCCCCCCCTCCCCTCCCCCTAATGTGCAAATATGTAGCCCAAATTTGTTTCTAATCTATTATATATTCATCCTATTTTATTTTATTTCATTAGCATTAACCAAACTTGACTTTTTAGAGAGGCCCATATAATGGGAAAGTACCGAAGTTTCGGTAAATTTTCGGCAGTTCATATTATTGACTTACGAATAAAGAAAACATACTACTCGATGCCTTTGTTTATGCTCTTTCCAAATATAACAATCATTCTTGTCGGAAATGAATTTTACCCTAACCCCTATATATACCATTTCAGGGTATATATTTGCCCATTAGGGGGGGGGGGTAAATTTTATTTCTGATTCAAATGAGAGGTAATTTTAAACTTTATCCCCCTCCCCTAAAGTGCAAATATATATCCTGAATTGGTATATATAGGGGCGGGGGTAAAATTAATTTCCGACAAAAATAATTGTTATATTTGGAGAGAGTACAAAAAAAGCATCGAGTAGTAGATAGATAGATAGATAACTTTTATTTAACAAACAAATTACATGAATAAATTATTTTCTAAACTGGCCGACGGGGAGCAGGGTTCTTTTCTTCGGCCAAAAAAAAAAAAAAAAAAATTACCAAATAAAAAAAAAAGCAAATCAATAATGAAAAAAAAAGACACACATGGTAGGAGATAACAGAGGAGGCCACCCCAGCGCGAGAACACCACAACAAATTTCATACTAAAATCCAAATTCACCAATCCCATCATCCAGGCAAAGAACAATTTTGGAAATATGTTTTTTCAAAGAAAATCGGCTCTTGAATCTTGGGGACACATCTATTAAATTAAATTTATTTGCAATATGAGGGATCTGGTATCTGATTGAGAATCTAGCTCTTTCAGATTTAATTGGGGGAAGGAGATACTTCTTGGAGCGGACGTGGTGGGCAGGAGAAATGGGAGTCCCAATTATACCCAGATCATGGAAATAATTTGCCAAAGATTGGATATCATAATTCCATATTGCTGTATGCAATTCTTTCAGTTGTTTGAGATTAACTATATTGAGAAAAAGATATAAAATTTGAATTTCTGAAAGATTTTGAAGCCTCACTGGGCGATGAACAAAAGTACCCAGGATTCTAACTGCCTTATTTTGAATTATCTAAAGAGGTTGGAGATGGACCATAAATGTGTTGAGGTATATTACAGGGCAATATTTAAAATATGATTCAATTAGAGAATGATATAAAATTTTAAGGATGGAAAAAGGAAATACATGTTTCATTCTATGAAGACAACCTATGTTATGGGCAAGTTTCAATCTCAAATAATCAGAATGCTTACGAAAAGATAAAAGCTCATCAAGAATAATCCCAAGGTAACGAAATGAATTTACTCTTTTTATCCTACTTTGATTTACAATTATCTCATCTATGGTAATTTTATCTACTGCCCGCTGTGACCGCCCAAAAATCATGAATTCAGTTTTAGAAAAGTTCGGAGCCAGGTAGTTACATGCAAACCATTTATTCAAAGAATTCATTGCTGCCACCATTTTCTCAGCCAACAAAGATGGGGTTTTAGCTTTTACTGTCACCGCCGTATCATCTTCAAAAATTACTGCTAAACTACTATCTTGGGGTAAACACCTCGAAAGGTCATTTATATAAATCAAAAATAGTAATGGCCCTAATACTGATCCCTGGGGGACTCCAACATCATCAATAACAATATGGCTTGACAGGTGCCCATTTACCTCTACCTGAATTTTTCGACCATACAAGTAAGATTTTATTAGATCTAAGCCTTTACCTCTAATACCTGCATTATTAATTTTCTCCAATAAAATTTCATGGTTTAGCGTATCAAATGCCTTCTTTATATCATAGAAAATAGTAGATACATGATTTACATCATTTAATGAATCATTAATCTCTAAAATTAGCGTTGCAATAGATTGTTCAGTAGAATGACCCGCCCTGAATCCAAACTGATTTTTAGTAAATAAATTCCTTTTATCAAAATACGAGACAATTTTTTTTTGAATAATTTTTTCAATACCCTTAGATATGGGGGAAAGAATAGGTATTGGGCGATAGTTACCTATATCTGTCTTATCACCTTTCTTATGAATTGGAATAACTCGTGCAGATTTCCATACTTCCGGAAAGATCCCTGATGACATAGATGCATTTAAAATATGAAGCAACGGGACATGAATTACACATGCAAGTTCCTTCAGAATATTTGTGGATAGCCCATCTAGACCTAGAGAATTACCACTCTTTAGATTCATAATTACGTTCTGGAACTCACCGAGAGTGACAGGGGCCAGGAACATACTGGAATTTTCGGATGGCAGGAGATATTCTTTATATGAATCAGATGGAGATTCAGGGGAATCCAGTTCAACGGTAGAACTAATATGAGAAAAATAATGACAAAAATAATCTGCAAGAACATCCTTCCCCTTCAACTCAACACCATTTTCATTTATGATCAGTTCAGGGTGTGGATTTTTAATATTATTTCCAATTTTTTCCTTAATTAATTTCCATGTAGTCCGAGGTGAATCAGATTTTTTAAATGCCTCTTCATAATACATTTTTTCACTTGTTCTGAGAATTTTAACTAGCAAATTTTTATAATTTCTGAATCGCTGTACATTATGAGCTGAGGGGTATTTCATTTTTATCTTATACAGTCTATTTTTTTTCCTTGATAGATTTTAGAAGTGATGGACTTATCCAAGGTTGTCTGGGTGAGGTTCTTTTCCGGTGCGTAGTTTTAAATGGGCAATGAAGGTCCAAATTTTCATTCAAAATTCGATAAAATATATCTAAAGATATGTTGGGGTCATTCTCATTAATAACTTCACTCCATCCTACATCGCTAAGATTAGATTTCAATTCATTCATATTTACTTGTGAAAAGTTTCTTCTCTTCATATGATTTTCTTTATTGACTATTTTTTGCGCTTTGAAGTTAGACATTAAAATACAATGGTCAGATGTATCCTCCATAACCACGAATGTAGCCTCACAAGGATAAGGTGCAAAAATATTATCAATCAGAGAAAAAGAAGAATTTGTTATGCGTGTCGGAATAAAACATACTGGGTTCATACCATGAGAAAGGTTACATTCCAAAAACTGAAGGACATATCGGTCGATTCCTTGCTGTCTAGATGGGAGACATCCCATTAAATCAATATTGAAGTCCCCAAGGATTAAAAATGGAATTCGGAGACTTGATATCACACTTAACATATTTTCAAATTTATCAATAAAATCTGCCTTATTTGATGAGGGAGGACGATAAATTACAGCAATTAAAAGTTTATCATTATTTGGTAGAAAACATTCAACAATACAGCTTTCAAAAATCATCTCCGTATTCAAATATAAAAATTCTTCTTTCAGTCGTGCTGGAATATAATTTTTAACCAGTATTGCTAAACCACCTTGCTTTTGTTGAGTTCTACTTACGTGAAAAAATTGGAAATCACTAATATTAATTTTTTTTTGCCGAAATTTCATTTAAAAATGTTTCACAAACTCCAAAAATATCCCTACCAGATTCAAATAAAAAGTTTTTAAGTGCATCTTGCCCGCTCCTCCATCCACGACAGTTCCAAAAAGATATTCTCCTCATATTTGGGTTTTTGTGAACTATTTAATGAGAAAACAAATATTTATTTGGGGGGACTAAAAAAGAATTTAAAATTTCATTATTATCATGGGCTAGGGGCGTTTGGAATACATTACTAAAATGGGCTGAATTTCTTTCCAATTCCTCCAGCCTAGATGTAGGGATCTCGTGAACTTGACTAACCATTATCATGTACTGATCTCACGCCAAAGAGTACCCCCCCATGCCTCTCCCACAAAAAATTACAAACACTAAAACTCGCACTAAATAGATTCTTAATCATAATAATATCACCCAAATACATCAAACCGCACAGAACCCACCAAATTTTTTATTTCAACCCAAATAAATATCGAACACTTATACTCACATTATTTAACAAAAATAATCCACTATCATATCAACACAATCAGTCTTGAAAAAAAAAAAAAAAAAATCATGTTTCCATATTTGCGATTCGACCACCATGTTTCCTTTAAAGTTCATTAATTAGAGCGAAACCTTCACTAACTGTTAGTCGTTCATTCGTTCCATCTCGCCGCTTGATAACTATGCAGGGGGGTACACCTTTCGACAACCAAGAGTCAATTCCAAAATCGTGTAATTTTAATTTCACATGAAGCAACCTCTTTCGAACTTCACGAACAGACTTTGGCGCATCATCCGTCAGATATATTTTCTCGAATCCTCCAATTTTTTTGTTTTTCAGTTTCTTGGCGTTCTTCAAAATCTCATTCCTGATTAACCTCGATGGCAATTCAAATTTCAAGAATTTGGTATTTTCCCTGAAATCCACCAACTTAACTGGGCTTGGGACTGGGAGATCGAGGCCTTCAATGACAATTTTAGACAGTAATTCCTGTGCTCCCATTTCATCTTGAACTTTCACATTCCACATCACTAAATTTTTATCATTTTTATTAGTTTCCAATTTCATCAGAGCAAGCGATATATTTTCGATATGTGATTTAAGTGCTATATTTTCCTCCGCCAACACAGATATTTGATTTTTAAAGCTTGCCGTCTCTAATTCAACATTCTGAACACGCGGTATCAGCTTCGCCACTTATTTACTCGATTCAGAAACAGTTTCTTCCAATTTTTTTACATTATCTTCAATTGATGTTAGATTTTAATGATTCTAAGGTGGCAGTATTACCTTTAACTGTTTCTAATATCAAACTGATACTTTCTGCTAAAGACTTTATAGAAACTTCATCACCTTGACTCGTTGCCGTAGACAAGTTTATAGATTCTTCCATTTTCTTCTTTCCCATCCTTTAGAAACTTATCCAAATATCAAAGTTCATAAGTTTAGCTCAGAGCAGACTAATTTATCACGGTTAATATTAAATGTTCAACTACACCAATTCATTCACTTGTAATAGGTCCTGGCGCGAAGAGCTCTTACTCCGTTGAATGCATTCAGGTAACTAGTAGAATGCATTCAGGTAGAGTAGTATGTTCACTTTATTCGTAAGTCAATAATATGAACTGCCGAAAATTTACCGAAGTTTCAACTATATTGAGTCAAATGGCAATCTAAAATTTTTTATTGAATCTATTCGGGGATAAAAGAGGCGTAGGAAAATGGCTATATGCCCTCCAGTCTTTTTGATAAATTTAAAAGGACAATAGAACTTTTAACTTCGGTTTGAATGAGCCATTTTCTGATCTTGTAGGACAATTCGTTCGGTACGACCACCCCTGGGGAAAAAAACAAGGATCTGTGATCTTTCTTATGGGACAAAAATACAAAATTTTTACATTTTTGTAGACAGGAGCTTGAAACGAGCATTGTATGGTTTCCTGATATGCTGAATCTGATGTTATTATTCTCATTTAAATCGTTTGAGTTTTTGGGGGCAATTTCTTACTTTTTCGAAAAAGGTTAAACTTTCCCATAAGCTCGTAGCTTTTGATGGGTATCATTAGATTTAATCAATAATATATGTCTTGAATTAGCATAGAAATTCAATCCTTTTGATATATCCATCGTTATCTAAACTTTTTTTTTTAGTTTTTGTCATTATTGTGCCGAGTCGCTCCTTACTCACAGTGCGCTATCATGAACTGTTTGAAAGGTATTGCAATCCAGAAGCCGTTAGACTACGACACAATATTCTTGATGACTGAGGATCTTGAAACTAATTGATGGTTAATTATGCAGTGCAAGAGAAGATTATTCAGTTTTCCTGTTCCTCCAGGGTTCTGCATCGCTGGCTGTTCCCTAGGGAACTTTGGGTTCAAATCCCCAACCAAGAGTGATTGTATTTCGACAACAAAGCTCAATTTTGGTTTCATCTATACTAATTTCTGCTTCGTTAAGTTGGAATTATGGTTTGATTTTAGTTCTGGTCGCTCTAAGTTAAAAAATGGCTCTTTGCTTTTATTTTAAAAGCTCTTTTTCTGGAGAATTTTAATTAATACCCCTACTGCTGGAAAAACTGCAGTACCAACCCACCTGGGGCCAACGTACAATAAGGAGCCGCCCCTCCTCCATCTCAGTCTCTTACAAGTACGTCCCGAACGATATAGATATTTGGGGCTCGATACCGATACCCAGGATTGTATTTAGGACTTTATTCGGGGGAGAGAGGGGATACAAAATATTTTTTTAGGGTGGGGGAGTTCACAAAAAAACTTTAAAATCGCATCAAAATGTGTTTATATTCATTTTTGTTACGTTTTTTACGAGTCGGACTAACATTTCGGGGGGGGGGGGGACAAACCCTCTAGCCCCTCCCTCTGTATACGGCCTTGCAGATATCGGTATCGTACTGATACTGAATTAAAATAGAGTGGTTGCAAGCATCAAGCCATGGCTAATTTTAGAAAAAGCCAAGACATACAGTCCAAGTGAGTGAGAGGCAAATCTGACATAAGCCCTTTTTAGGATTGAATAAAAAGGGTGTTATTTCATTTGTTGATAGATAAGTTAATCTATCATCCGTCCATACGTCATTCCTAGGGCAGAACTAAGGTAGATAGTCATAAAACTAAGGGATGAAAGATTGGATTGATTTTGGGTTGCCGAATGAATATAATTTGCCCGATAAATTCCCCTCTGGAAAAAACCTTACCTAAAGTTCAAACCCCTCCTTCCCTCTGCCCATATTCATACTCACCTGTTTCTCCCTGGTCTATTACACACCAAAGAAAAGCCTCAATAATTCACTGTGGATTCCAAAAAATAGGATATTTACAAGAATTGTTTTATTTTCTTTACCTCTTCTGATCAGCAGCTTTAGAGCACAAACGAAATGATAGATATTTGCGGTAGTGGTAAATAAAAAAAATTTGATCAAAGAAGCTGGTTTCATTACATAAACACAAATAATTAAAACTCTGATTGAAAAAATTCGTAAGATATTTATTGAAATTGTTTATTCAAAACCCAAATTTCAATGGCAGGACTTAGAATTTTAATCCTTTACATATTAATGTGAAAACTTTACTTTACGATCATACGATATGGTCTCTTACTAACGAACCATGCTAGGCGCACATGATACAGTGGTGCAGCTAGAGTCTTGAGAAGGGATTTAAAGAATGTCTTGAAAAAACTGTCCAGTATGCCGACAAATGCGGAAACACAAGCTAAATTTCAAAGATAAATAGATCAATTTTCCAATGTATTGCCACGTAGCAGCGATACCTTTGCACCCTCCCCTTCCCCACCTTATAACATCCCTTAGCCCCCTTAGCTGCGCCCCATACTAGATATCAGGATTTTTAACGGTTGAAACTTGGATTGTTCACCCACGCAAGTGAACAATCATTAAGCAGAAATGTGTGGTTTATTGTATTCTTTTTAGTTGTTTTTGGTAGAAGATGTACGTTCTTGTGTAGGTTCTTGAAGTCACCATACATTTAGAACATTGCTGCACCTTGTGTGTTGAGAGGTATTGACAACAAATATACTTTGATTTTATTGGATTCACCTATCCTGTTATCTCCATCATGGTGAGACTTAGCTGGTGACTCTGCCCCGAAGGACTGGACAAGCAAAAATTACTGAACTATCTTCTGGACAAGTTACGCATAAAATATATATATATATATATATATATATATATATATATATATATATATATATATATATATATATATATATATATATATATATATATATATATATATATATATATATATATATATATATATATATATATATATATATATATATATATATATATATATATATATATATATATGTATATATATATATATCGGCCGATAACCGATATTTTTTCCGATATCCGATAATGACACAGGCCCTCGTATCGGCCCGATAATATCGGTTGGCCAATATATCGGTCGGGCCCTAGTTACAAGTTTTCTTTTTACCCCTCCCCTCAACATCGAATTTTCCTAGAATCCTTTTTTAAGACTTCTTCCCACACCATTAGGGGACTACGTTCACATAGTTTTGCTCCGAATGGACTGCAAAACAGTTAAGTCCTTTGGAATCTGTCATCCTATACTGCAGACATGCCATCTTAATCTTTCTTTCATTACAGCTCATGAAGTGCGATTCCTTTCCTATCCTTCCAAACTATTTTCATCCGTTGGAAAGCACCGCCAAAGTACATAAGGGGGGGGGGTTTAAAGTTCGAACTTACCTCAATAGTCAGAATTGCATCCTGAATCCAAAATTAGCATTCATTTTCATTAGAAACGAACTTTACCCACACCCCCCAATGTACAAATACATACCCTGAATGGAAACTTATTCTGAATTGGTATATATATGGGTGGGGGACTGGGGATAAAGTTCATTTCTGATACAAATTAATACTTAATTTGGATTCAGGATAAAATTCTGACTATAGAGGTAAGTTTGTTTCTTAGCTATCTGAATAATCCGTTAATATAAACAATCCATTAATAATCCGATAATATATTCCGTTAATAATATAATATAAACCCCACAGCTTTGTTATTCTACAGTTTACATCATCACTTCCTCAACTATTAAAATTAATATTACTACCCATGTAAATGAATCTAAAACCTTGATCGATTTTCTTGTAACCAAAAATAACCTGTTTGTTCTCGTATCATTAGTCTAGGAGAGTTTTTGTCTTCCCATTTGACACCATGTTATTCCATAACCTTTGCGCTATTCTTCCATTCCAAACAGGACAAAGTTCATCAAAATAATTTGCAAAATAGTCCATCAAAGTAACAATCCTGCTCAACTCCTGATTCCACAGAAAATCAACTACTAACACCATTTCCCACCTTAAATACAGCAATATTATTTTCAGATATAGCACCAGAGCCGTTCTTAAGGTTGGTGGTGCCCAGGTAAAAATTATTTGCGGCACCCCCTTCTCAATCGAATATAAGCAAAAAAAAGCCAAAGCCTCAGCTAAGGCACCACTCAAGTCAAGACACCCGGGGCAACTGCCCTGGTTGCCCCCCCCCCCCCCCCAGGACCGGCTCTGTATAGCATTAATCACTTTAGTATACATATCTGGTGTACCATCAAAAGGTAGGACCTTGACTTGCGCTATTGTATCAGGTAAAGTAAACACATGTACATAATGTATAAAACTGAGGCCTCAAGGGGTTGGATTCAGACACTTTTCAATAAGTGATCTAAGAGTAAAAATTTCAATTATGCATACTCCACTTTTAAAACCAAACTGTTCTTCTCTCAAAGTTTCTTTTACAGCATCACTTTGTCAAAAAGTACTATCATAATAAGTAATTAGGTTCCTATAAAAGTCATTAAAACATCTCTGTCCAGACTCGTACGAAATTACCTTGTGCCAAACTTTCATATGAAATTAATGTCTCTTTTTATCTTTATTCAAAATATCTCCTGAACCAAAAACATAAAGAACCAGAACCATCAGATAGGGTATTTTCTGCGGGGGTGTTTTCGGGAGGGGGGGTATTTTCTGGGGGGTCCCAGGGGTGATCGTATTGTTCCAGTGATCCTAGAATATCATGAGAGGGCTTATTTGAACGGAAATTAAATTTCTAGTGCCCTTTTTAAGTGACTAAAAAATTGGAGGGCAACTACCCTCCCGTGCCCCTTTTTTCTCAAAATGGTCTGATCAAAATTTTGAGATAGCCATTTTGTTCAACATAGTTGAAAAGCCGAATAACTATACCTTTGGAGATATCATAACCCCCCACAGCCTGTGGGGAAAGGTCTTTAAGTTACAAATTTACCCATATATAGTATTTGTTATTGGGAAGTATGCATACATTTTTCGGGAGGATTTTCTGCTGGTGGATTTTTTTACGGGGATAATTTTCCATGAGGAGGTTAGTTTCCAGGGGGTAAATTTTTCAGGGGAAATTTGACGCTAAGGGAATTTGCCAGAATTCCTATACGGAATTCTTCTTATGTATTGCTTTCTCATTGCCAATTCAATTTTACGCGTGAAGATGTTAAGAGTATTTTTCCGGGGTAAATCTTCACCAGAACTGAATTGTCTAGAGAATAAATCTGTGGGGAGGCGCGATTTATCCGTGGAGTAGCCAGATTTCCTAGAATTATTTAAAAAACGATCAGAAATTAAATATAAAAAAATTCCAACTGAAAGTAAAGAGCAACATTAAACCTTAAAACGAACAGAAATTGCGGCGGGTTGCTCTTCCTCAACACCTTGTTCTTTACGCTAAAGTTTGAATTCCGTGCCAATTCTTTAAGAACGACTCCCGAAACACTGTTTGTTTAAATAATTTCTGAGACCACACTGGCTAATCATGACTAAATGAGAAACAGTAAAGAAGAGAGAAGTGAGGATTATTCGAGCCAGTAAAAAGCTTAGACTAAAATGCAAATATTTCGGTCAAGACCTCCGCTTGACCGTCCGCAGTGTGAGATAATAAAATAAAATCAATAATAAAAATCCAACGATAATATAAAAAATCAAACCTTAAAACAAAAACAAGAACTAAAATATGACGACCATACTTAAGGCCTTGAAGACAATACAAAAAACTCAGTCTAAGCTACGACGAGGGTAATGTGTCCACAAAGCTGAAAGAAGTTTTTTGTTTAACCTTAGCTGGGAGATTGTATCCTATTGATCTTATGTTTTCTTTCTTTTTTGACATCCTTGTTTTATGGCTAATTTGCTTATAGATGAAGCTGTTCATATTCACCATTGTTGCCGTTGCTGTTGCAATTCCTGTGACTGTTGCTGATGCAAATGTTCGTCAAAATATTCTTATTCCAAATATAACACCTGTAGGTGTTGCAAATCTAGACTCGTCCATCAACAATCATCCTGGATTTGATTCAGGCTTAGTACTGAATGAAAAGACGTATACCAATATATTTGTTCGCACAATGACAACTGATGTATTTGATACAAGACTATGTTATAGCGTTGCTTCATCTTTGGTAACAGTTACTGCTGCAACAACTATCGAAGTTGATGAAGCCCCACCAGCTCCAGGGATTTGCAGAAAGAGGAGATGGTCCTTTGAAAATGCTGTTGACGGTAGAATTTCTGGTCCTGACGACATCTTAGCAAGTGCTGTTGATACTGAGTCAAGGTAAAAAAAATCACTATAATAATAGAAATAAAATATAACTGACAGGACCCATCAGAAGACATTACTTAACTTTAATGATGAAATTGCTCCACAGCAACTTTTTGCTAACTCGAAATGTAGTTGTAGTAAACTAATAAAAATTTCAGTCGAGATTAGGGCCCTTGAAGGTGCTTTTGAATCCAGAATATATCTCAAGTTGTAAACAGAAATCCCACCGTGAGTATTTATCACTGATTTGGCTCTATTCCGGCTTTTGGTGATTTTTAGTGGGTATCATATTTAAAACGACCAATGTTTTTTTTACTATGATATGCTATAGATTCTCACCATACTTTTTCCCAGAGTAAATCCCATTGAACTAGGACTTCTACTTCCTCTGAACTAGAACCTACTTCTGGGTTAATGGTCAATTTGAGTGTTTTTTAGGCTGACTTTTAAATTTGAGAGGTTTTCAGACTATGTAGAAATATTTCATTATATGTTTAGTGTAATTGCTTACTAGCCCACTTGATATGGTACTTAATGGCCTGCTTTAAAACTTGAAAAAAAAATTCGCCCGCTGACCAATGGTTTGTGCAGCACAGGTGCTGATCTCCTGATTCTTCGCCTTTAGCCAGGAGAGCAGTAAGTGGTTGGGGACAAATCATCCGAACATTTCCAGATTTTTCTCTAAAATTTAATATGCCTTTACGGCATAGCCAGGTAAATTGTATTTGTTGAGTGCCCATTTTTTTTAAATTATGTGCCTAGAATGATCTGCTTTTTTTTGTGAAAAAGCCAGTTTAAAATTGTCATGTTTACGCTCTTAAAACGCGGAGAAAGAATGATACGTCTGCCTAGCCCTTAAATGTGAGAGGTTACCTGAGTAAGTTTGAATATTTGCTTTATAGGGTTTATCAGTTCACTTACTATAGTGGCTGAAGATTACGCAATTTTATTTGAGATGTTATTTGGAGGGTTGATCAAGTGAACACTCTTCATGAGTCTCCATTTTCTGTAAATTTTAAATATTTTGCCACGAATATGTTTCGTTTTTTGCAAAAAAGCCGGTATATCGCTTGCGGTCGTATGCTCTTGGAAATGTGGAAGAAAATGGTATGCAACTATACATATAGGCCTAAGTGAAACTACTACTGAAAACTATCAACAATACCAAGGTGAACAAAGCTACTCACGCTTCTTCTCCATCCCAATTTTTCCAATGCCTCCCTCTTTATAACCTCGAAAGAACCTCCAATTTTCCTTAAACGCTTCCTTACAACCTCCTCCTTTCCCATTAGGGGACCACCTGGTCTTCGTTTGGGGCTAGATGGCTGGCCCAATAGAACAGTTTTAGCAATCCGTCACCACTCATAAACATAAAATGTCCTAGCCATATCAACCTTTCAGTCATTATACCTCTAGAAAGCGAGATAAAAGCACAATCTCCTTACAGTTTACTTTTTGAAATACGATGAGTCAAACGAGTACTCAAAACAGGTCGTATTCTCTGGTAAATATCTAACAAATCCTCCTTCGTCTTTCGGGACCCAACGTTTTACAACCATACTTAATCACTCTCATCAGTGCATCTTTTAATTTTATAATTTTGGTTCCCTGACTTACCTTCTTATCCTTCCGGACTTTTTTAAACTATGGATAGACATCCTAGGCTTTGATTATCCTGCTTTTCACATCTTCAGTACATCCAACGTCTTTGCTGATAATACTACCTAGGTAAGTGAAGCTGTTCACTTTATTGATATCCTTGATCTTAATTTTCAAACCTTTCTTACACCCCGAACTCTCAAAAACTCGGAATTTCATTCATTTTGCTGAAATCATTATCAAGGACGCTCAAATCATCAGCGAAATTTAAGTCAAGGAGAATTTTACTTTTCCATTTGATTCTATGCCCTCCCATAGCCTTTACCGTGTTCCTCACGATCAAGTTCATCAAGTTGATCCATATGAATGGTGATTGATTGAACGCAACCCATTTTCACTCCTGATTCAATCATAGGCAGCGCAATAGCGCTGCCTAAGTAAAGAATTATGTTCGCAATATGTTTTTTTTTTCTTAATACCCGGGCACTTCGTATCGAAGGAGTTGTCGTAGAAACTTCGAAAATGGCTCATTCGATTGGAAATTGGAGTGGCTAGTGCCCTTTTTAATAGTTGAAAGTGATTGGAGGGCAACTAGCCCCCCCCCCCACGCCCATCATTCCCCCAAACACATCCAATCAAAATTTTGAGATAGCCATTTTGTTCAGCGTAGTTGATATCCACATAGAAAACATGTTTTTGAGGAGGACACTCCCCCACAACCCTCGGGGCAAGGGTTTTAAATTATGCCCTGAGAACACATAAGAACGATGTTGGCACAATGTATTATTTATTTTGTTTGCTTTAGAGCAGGGCACTTCGTATCGAAGAAGTTGTCGTAGAAACTTCGAAAAGGGCCCATTCAATTGGAAATTGGAGTGGCTTGTGCCCTATTTACTAGTCGAAAGTGATTGGAAGGCAACTAACACCCCTTCCACGCCAACCATTTCCCGAACCACATCCAATCAAAATTTTGAGATGGCCATTTTGTTCAGCGTTGTTGATTCCCAGATAGAATATATGTTTTTGAGGAGGGCACTCCCCCACAACCCTCAGGGCAAGGGTTTTAAGTTATGCCCTGGGGGCATATCAGGTTTTTGTAGAAGACGTTGTCGTAGAAACTTAAAAAAAAGGCTCATTCGATTGGAAATTCAAAGGGCTAATGCCCTTTTTAATAGTTGAAAGTGATTGGAGGGGGCAACTAGCCCCCCACGCCCATCATTCCCCCAAACACATCCGATCAAAATTTTTAGATAGCCATTTTGTTCAGCATAGTTGATTTCCAGATAGAAAATATGCTTCTGAGGAGGACACTCCCCCATAACCCTCGGGGCAAGGGTTGTAAGTTATGTCCTGTGGGGCATATAAGGTTTTTATAGAACGCGTTGTCGTAGAAACTTCAAAAAGGGCTCATTCCATTGGAAATTGAAATCGCAAGTGCCCTTTTTAATAGTCGAAAGTGATTGAAAGGTAACAAACACCCCTTCCAAGCCCACAATTTCCCCAAACACATCCAATAAAAATTTTGAGATAGCCAATTTGTCCCACGATGTTCAAAGTTCAGGAAAATACAACTTTCAGCAGGACACTTCCCCCACAGGGCAAGGATTATAAGCTATGCCCTGGGGGCATATATGGGGTTTTTTGAAATCTTTGTCGTAGAAGCTTGAAAAAGGGCTCATTCGATTTGAAATTCAAAGGGCTAGTACCCTTTTTAATAATCGAAAGTAATTTGAGGGCAACTAACCCCCCTCTTACGCCCACCTTTCCCCCAAACACATCCAATAAAAATTTCTAGAGAGCCATTTTGTTCAGCGTTGTTGATTTCCAAAGATAAGTTATGTTTTTGAGGACAGTCCCCCTTAGGGCAAGCTCTTTGGGCAAGGGTTGTAAATTATGCCCTGGGGGCATATAAGGTTTTTTATAGATCGCTTAAAAAAAATGTTGTAGAAACTTTAAATGAGGCTCATTCGATTGGAAATTCAAAGGGCTAGTGCCCTTTTAAATAGTCGAAAGTGATTATAGCGCAACTAACCCGCCTCTCACGCCCACCTATTCCCCAAACACATTTAATCAAACCTTCGAGATAGCCATTTTTTTCAACGTAGTTTTAATTTCTAGAAATCAGGTCTTTGAGGATGACACCGCCCTCCCCCCCCCCCCCCCCCACAGCCCTCAGGGCAAGGGTTGTAAATTATGACCAGGGGGGTATATAAGGTTTTATATAACGCGTTGTCATAGAAACTTCAAAAAGGGCTAATTCAATTGGAAATTTAAATGGCTAATGTTTCGGAAATTAGGTCTTTCAGGATGACAACCCCCCCCCCCACAGCCCTCAGGGCAAAGTTTGTAAGTTATGCCCTGGGGGCGTATAAGGCTTTTATCGAAAGCTTAGAAACTTCAAAAGGGCTCATTCAATTGGAAATTGAAAGGGCTAGTGCCTTTTTTATTACTAGTTGAAAGTGATTGGAGAGCAACTTACGCCCCCCTGACGCCCACCATTTTCCCAAACACATCCAATCAAAGTTTTCAGATATCCATTTTGTTCAATGTAGTTGAAAGTTCCTGAAATTAGGTCATTTAGGATGATAACCCCCTCAGAGCCCTCAGTGCAAGGGTTGTAAGTTATGCCCTGGGGGCATATAAAGTTTATATAGAAAGTTGTTATAGAAATTTCAAAAAGGGATCATTTGATTGAAAATTGAAATTGCACTTTTTAATAGTAGAAAGTGAGTGAAGAGTAATTAACCCCCCTCTTACGCCCACCATTTCCCCAAAAACATTCAATCAGAGTTTAGAAATAGCCATTTTGTTCAAAGTAGTTGAAAGTTCCAGAAATTATGTATTTAAGGATGACAAACCCCCCAGAGCCCCAAGGGCAAAGGTTGTGAGTTCTGCCCTGGGGGCATAGAAGATTTTTATAGATTGAGTTGTCGTAAAACTTCAAAATGGGTTCATTCAATTCGAAATTGAGAGGGCTAGTGCCCTTTGTAATAGTCGAAAGTGATTGGAGGGAAACTAACCCCTCTCTCACGCCCACCATTCCTCCAAGCACATCCAATCAAAATTTTCCGATAGCCATTTTTTTTTCAACGTAGTAGAAAGTTCTTGAAATTAGATCTTTGAGAATGACAAGGCCTTCCCAAGGCCAGAACATTTGCACTTTACTGAAAAAATATAAATTATTTTACTTTTATAACTTTAATAAATGAAATAATATTAACATTTTGATTACTAAATATCAGTAGGTCTATATGTATATAAAACTGACAATTGACATTCATTTGTATTTTTTCAGTAAAGTGCAGATTTTGTTCTGGCCTTGGGAAGGTATAGGAATTTTGAGGTCAACTTATGTTAATTTCTGCTCGTTTTGAGTTTGACTCGGTTAATTATTGTAATTTCCGTTCGTTTTGGGTTTCATTTATTTATCGATGCTTATTTGCGGTAGTTTTACGCTTGGTAGATTATTTGATTTTATTTTTGCTCATTTTTGTTTAATGGAGTTCTTTACTTTTCTTTGAAAAACTTATTTTGTGGTAAAAGTTTTTTTTAATTAATGTCATTAAAAAAGCATAACAATTCATTAGGATTCTGTGGAGTTGTTAATACAATTTGACCATACAAACAGTAATCTCTAAATGCATAAACTCTATTTGCCACTCTTTCTTCTGGCAAATTGGAGGCTCTACAATAGATGTATGCAATGTTAAAGGGTCCCAATGACTTTTAACCAACACTTGCGTTGTTTACAGTATCTTTGTAGGTCATTACTACGGTCTGTGCCATAGCTTGTCGCCGTCGACCATTACGATGTTGCTGTTCTTTAAATCGAAAACTGTGTTGTACTTCATTTTCTTTTGCGATTTGTTGCAATGCTCGTTTTCGTATGTCTTCTAACATCTATTCTTTTTTGCATTATTTTTTTTTGCGGTTGTCACATGTCTTCAAACAGCCGGTTTTGATGTGCATCCTTTGAATTTTTGATACGTTGTGATGCTCGTTTTCGCGAGGCTTCCAACAGCACATTTTCTTGTGTTAACTTTTGTATTGATTTGTTGTGACTTTTGCTTTCACTTTTCTTTTAACCAATGATTTCTTTGTAAATCATTTTCATTTCCTTATTGCGATATTATGATTTAATTTTCAATACGACGTCATTCATGGTTATAACATGTGTGCAGACTCGTATAATAGCGCATGTCGTCACTGTCATACTAAAATGAAAGTTACTCTTTAAATTCATTTGAATGCGGCGTATTCATATGAAAAATATTTTAATTTCAAATTTAGAAACGACACTTAAACGAATTTTACCAAAATAATGACCAATCTGCCAATCTAGATCGTTTTTTCGGGCCGCCAATATATCTCTAAAATGAAATATAAAAAAATATTAAATGAAGATTTACAATAATTCTACCCATCATGACCCATCCCAATTGAATTCTTTTTATTTCAGAGCATTCACGAAGAAAAAGGGTGAAGATGGAGACACAGCGCAAGAGCCAGAGGGACGTATATTTATAAAAAAAGCAATATTTGGTGCTGCTGCTGCCGCTGCAGCGGGCCTTAGACCGACATTGCCTTCCATTAACATCCTCAAGGATACGACAGCATATGCCACCGTATTTGAAACACGAACAGTGGGGACAATACGAAGAACTGTCTTTGCCACATGTACACCACAAAATGTTGGGATTACTCGATGCTAGCTGTATTTTAGTTTTATATTTAAGCTCGATTATTTATTTATAAAACTATTATGAAAGGGCATATATGTTCAAAATTAGGGCTTTTTGGGATTGTTTACTAACAGATAGTTTGTATTCTAATAGAAACAGGTATAGACTGCAATAGAAGTAAATATAGACTTGTCTATCGACTATTTCCCTGGATTCGATTAAACCTTTGTGCTGAATGAAAAGATTTATACCATTATGTTTGTTTACACATCAACAACTCATGTATTTGCTAAACCACTCTGTTATGCCGTATTTTCGTCTTTGATAACAGTTAAGGCTGCAAAAACTGTCATAATTGATGAAGCCTCACCTGCGCCAGAAATTTGCAAAAAGAAGGTAGGAATAAGGTCTTTGAAAACTCTGTCGACGTTAGGAATTATTGTCCTTGATGATATCTACCATTAGCTGTTAATACTATTCAGATTTAAAGGTCTTAGTGAAGGTTTTGGTAAATAATCTTTCCCATAATTATCCATTTACATAAAATTACGACCTATTTATTCCAAGGAAAAAATTGTTTTTTTGGCTCTAATCTTGATTAGAATTGGGACTTACTATTTTCTGTTAAATATTTTAGACTAAACAAATGATAAACAAACTGTTCAAGGTACACATCATCTTCAATATAAGTTAAATGACAATAGCATTCTAGAAGGTCTGAAGCGACAGAAGCACTACATCCTTTTGTAGTAGCTTTTGTTTGTCAACTTAGGTTGGAATTGTTAAGGTCTGAGATATTGAATTCCACAAACAAATTTTCTTACTGATCGAGCTTTGACAGTTCAGACTTGACAGTCCTCAAGCCTTCAAAATAACGCAAATAGCACTCAAACTGATTGTGAGAATAATTTTTCTCAAATGTGTACTCTCTCACTATTATACCAGCAGTCAGGTTACAGAATCTGTGGATTTCCTGAAAAGGTCCATATAGTGGGGAGTATCAGCCTTGAAAAACTAGGAGTAAGGGCACTTCGTTTACCAGTCCAGTCTGAAGAAGTATATTCTGGTTTATCTCTCCTTCTAAAAGCTAATGAGGTGGGAATGCTGAAATCTTCGATTCTTAGAGACGCACAGCCTAGCGTGCCAGTTCGCCATGTTATTAATGATCTCTTGTTATTAATGATCTCAATTATTATTATCTCATGTTAATATCTCATGTTATTAATATTATATTATTAATTATAATATTATATTATTTTAATATTATATTAATTTAATATTATATTAATTATTTTAATATTATATTAATAATATAATATTATATTATTAATTATAATATTATATAATATTATATATTATATTATTAATTATTAATTATATTATAATCATGTTATTAATATTAATATCTCATGTTATTAATGATCTCTTGTTATTAATGTTATTAATGATCGTGCCAGTTCGCACGCGACTCTGTTATTAATGATCTCTCTTCGTCAAGAAACTGAGAAAAATAATATATTAATTTTTGAAAAGTAAGCATCTAGAATCAAATCCGGGAGTAGAAACGATTTTTGAGTTCCTACTTTTCTTTAAAGGGTTTGAGAAACTTAAAAACCCCAATTCCCCCCACCTCAAAATATCGATTCTCTTGAAATAAATATAGACAAATTAATATTGAAAATCAGTTCCCATTTGAAGATGATTTATTTAGTCCTACTAAGAACGAAAGAAAATGTAAGAAATAGAAATAGCATACATTAGTGACTCTTAATGTAGGATGGGAAGAGCCGCAACGAGTATCGGAGGAATTGGGTGGTATCAAATATGTGGTTGCGTTAGATGAGCCTAAGGAAGGTGTGGTGGTATGTTCTGCCAACCTACCAAGGAGTTATCCTTCGAAAAGTAGTGAGGATAGGTTCCTCTTGGAGGCTATAGATTTATATTAGCACTCTCAACCAGCTACTTTTCCGGGTTTTCCAGGGCCAAATAAATTTGTCTTGCCAATAAGACTGTCCTTTTCAGCCAGCCGCCTAGGGCCAACTGAAAAGCAAGTCTTTCCCAAATTGGGTTGGAATAGGTCGTAAGGAAGCATTTAAGGGAAATAGAAACTTCTTGGAAGGGTGTAAAGAGGGAGGTCTGAAAAAGATTGGGACAGAGGAGGAGGGCGTGTAGCTGTATCAGACTTAGGGAGCTTTTTGCAATAGTGAATTGCTGGTAGTAGTAGTAGATCATAGTTTGGTCTGTACTTAGAGGACGTTGACCCCGAATCTTCAGTGGGGAGAATGTTGAATTTTCAAACAGTTCGTGGTAACGAACTATAATTAAGGAGCGACCCGGCTCAATAGTAACCAAAACTCTGAAAAACGGAATATTGATACCAATAGATATATGAAAAGAATGACATTTTTATGCTGATTTCAAATATATAAGTTTCATAAAGTTTAGTTTTACCCAACCAAATTTATGCGCGTGAGAAAATTTGCCTTATTTTCGAAAAAAGGGGAAACAACCACTAAAAGTAATAGAAATTTAATGAAAATAACACCATTAGAATTCAGCGTATCAGAGAACCTTACTGTAGAAGTTTCAAGCTCCTATCTGCAAAAATGTGGAATTTTGTATTTTTGTCATAAGAAAGATCACGGTTGCGTGTTCATTTTGTTTTTTGTTTTTTTTTTCCCCCAGGGGTGATCGTATCGATCAAGTAGTCCTAGAATATCGTAAGAAGGCTCATTTGAACGGAAATTAAAATTTCTAGTGCCCTTTTTAAGTGACCAAAAAACGGAGGGTATTTTGGCCCCCTTCCACGCTCATTTTTTCCAAAAGTCACCCAATTGAAATTTTAAGATAGCCATTTTGTTCAGCATATTCGAAAATCTAATAAATATGTCTTTTAGGATGACTTAATCCCTCACAGTTCCCAGAGAATGGGTTGTAAGTTATGAACTTTGCCCATTGTTTACATATAGTATTGGTTATTGAGAATGATACAGACGTTTTCAGGAAGGATTTTTTTCGGGGGGGGGGGGACTGGAGGAGGGGGTTACGCGGGAGAATCTTTCCGTATAGGATGTTTCCTTGGGGTAAGGGACATTTCTATTCAGGGGGCGCCGGATTTCCCAGCATTATTTAAAAAATTTCACATTCACAATAATATACGTAATAAAAATATTCGAATATAGAAATTCGTTACGTAAGTTAATTTTTAAATTACATCAGAACCAAATTTAGAGAAAGCCATTTGGCAAAAGAAAATTAAAATTAATATGCAAGTTTTGTTTTACTTATTCAATGACGGTGAGCCAAAATAAAAGCTGCATTAACTAAAAAACCATCAGAAAATAAATAAAAAAAACAAGTTTTTTTTAACTGAAAGTAAGGAGCGACATTAAAACTTAAAACGAACAGAAGTTATGCCGTATATGAAAGGGGCTCTCCCCTCCTCAACGCCTCGTTCTTTACGCTAAAGTTTGACTCTGTCTTACAACTTCATTTTTAAAAATAATAAAATACTTTAGCGTAAAGAGCGAAGCGTTGAGGATGGGACAGCCCCTTTCATATACGGAGTAATTTCTGTTCGTTTTAAGTTTTAATGTCGCTCCTTACTTTCAGTTAAAAAAAACTTGTTTTTTTATTTAATTATATCAAAGATACCTAGTGGTGTTCTTCTCAATGTCTTACTTACTGACGGCTATATCAGCTTTAACTCCCTCTCCACGATATTGGTGCGAGGCGTCAGCCCTAAAATTCAATATACTGTTGTACGGTTGTGAAAGCTACTGTTGTGTTTTCAACGCAGAAAGACCAAATTGATAAACTCCAATTGTTTATAATAATGGTTCAATAAAAGTTTATTGAACCATTTTTGAATTACATTTATTGAAACAATATTACTCATCTTTGGGAAAAAAAGTCTTCTGGAAAAATCCATTATTTTTCCGCTAACATTCGCACAAGACTTACCTGAAATTACTTTTAAATCTTTATTGTATGGTTTGTTTTGTTACAGATTTGTTTTCTTTTGCTGTGGGAAATCACAAATCTAATGGTCAAGATTCATTGTAGTATGGTACAGTTAATAATTTAAAAGGTAAACCCTCATTATAAACAACATAATAAAACAAATATTAATAATTATACACAAAACTGTAAGTAAAAAATACAATAAATAAAATGAATTTTAAGATACAAAAATATTCCAAAATCATTTATCTAATGAGAGAGTTAGAAGTCATTGTTTCAATGCCTCTAACTTCCTAGTCTTTATTTTCAATATGAACCAATATATCGAACTATCATCCTTTCTATTTGTTGGTGAGTCCATTTACTCCTACACGCTAATAATTTAGCTATTGGAGAGCAAATATGATCAGTGCCAGTTTTTTACTTTTCAAATTTTATCATAGGCAGCACAATAGCGCTGCCAAGTAAAGAACGTTGTTGGCACAACGTATTGTTTTTGCCCTTTTTATAGTGCCCTTTTTAATTGTCAAAAATGATTGGAGGGTAACTAATCTCCCTCCCACGCCCACCATTTTCCCAAACGTATCCAATCAATATTTTGAGATAGCCATTTCGTTCAATGTAGTTGGAAAGTACGGAAATTTTGTATTTGAGGATGACAACCACCCTAAAGCCCTCAGGGCAAGGGTTGTAAGTTATGCCCTGGATGCATATAAGGTTCTTATAGATACTGATGTCGTAGAAACTTCAAAAAAGGCTCATTCGATTGGAAATTGAGAGGACTAGTGCTCTTTTTAATAGCCAAAAGTGATTTGGGGGGAGGCAACTAACTCCCCTCCCACGTCCACCCTTTCCCCAAAGACATCCAATCAAAATCTTGATATAGCTATTTTGTTGAATATAATTTAAAGGTCGGGAAATTATGTCTTTGAGGATGACAAACCCCCTTAGCCCTCAGGGCAAGGGTTTTAAGTTATGCCTTGGGGGCATAAAAGGTTCTTATAGAAAGAGTTGTCGTAGAAACTTCAAAAAGGGTTCATTCCATTGGAAATTGAGACGGCTAGTGCCCTTATTAATAGTCGAAAGGGATTAGAGGGCGATTGCCCCCCCCTCCCCCATGCCCTTCATTTCCCCAAACGCTTCCGAACAATTGACGCAGCCATTATGTTCAACATAGTTGAAGTGTCAGCAAATTATGTCTTTGAGGATGAAAAAACCCCCCAGCCATTCGAGGGGCGAGGTCCTCCAGGGGAGGGGTGAGGGTGGCGCCCCCCTCTAACATAGTCTAAAGTAGTGTAGTTTACATAATTAACGCAAGTTTGCGTTAATTAAACTGGCTCCTCACGCAAGTTTATCGGATCAACCTATTTTGAACCCCCCCCCCTCTAAAAAAATCCTGTATCCTCCCTTGCCCACAGCCCTCAGGGCTAAGGTCGTGAGTTATACCCTGGGGGCATATAAGGTTTTTATAGAAAGCATTGTCGCAGAAATTTCAAAAAGGGTTCATTCGATTGGAAATTGAGAGGGCTACTGCCCTCTTTAATAGTCGAAAGCAATCGAAGGGAGAATCCCCACGCCCATTATTCGCCCAAAAACTTCTGATCAACAGTTTGATATTGCTATTTTTGTCAATATAGTTGAGAGGTCTGGAAATTATGTTTTTGAGGAATACGAACCCCCTCCCCCTCACCACAGCCCTCAGGACAAGGGTTGTAAGTTATGCCCTTGGGGCATATAAGGTTCTTATAGAAAATGTTGTCGTAGAATTTTCAAAAAGGGCTCATTCGATTGGAAGTTGAGAGGAAGTTGAAAGGGCTCACCCCACAAACACACTTCTTATTGTCCTGAAATGTATCTAATAGAAATTTTTTAGATAGCCATTTTATTCATAATAGTCTAAATATCATATAACAAGGCTTTTGGGGTTGAAAAAACACCAGAGCCTAGGGGTAAGGGTGATGAGTTATCCCTAGGAGTTATTTGAGGTTTTTATGGAAGGGATGGTTGTATAAGCTTAAGAGGAGGCTCGTTTGGTTAAAAATTGGAAGTTTTAGTTCTGTTTTAAGAGTCAAAAGTAATGGAAGACAGCTGCTCCCCCCCCCCCGACTACCCCTTTTCACCAAACGAATCTGAATAAAATTGTTAGATAGATATTTTGCTCAAAACAGTCCAAATAACTAAAACAGTGACTCTGAGGTTGACACAACTCTCCAGTGCCCTGGGGATAGGGTTGTAAGTCATGGCTTGGGGTCATATAAGGTCTTTATGGAGTGGGTGGTCACGTATACTACAGATAGGGGTCATTTTATTTAGAATTGAAATTTATAATACCCGTTTTAAGAGTCAAAAGTTATTTGAGGGCAACCAGTCCCCCCCCCCCGAATCTCAATATTCCCCCAAAGACATCCAATCAAAATCTGGAGATAGCAATTTTGTTCACTGTTGTTGAAGAGTCCGGAAATTATGTCTTTGAGGAAGACACCCCTCGCCCCACAGCTCTCAGGGCAAGGGTTGTAAGTTATGCCCCGGGGGCATATAATGTTGTTATAGAAAGAGTTCTTGTATATACTTTGAAGGGATTGGTAATCTGAATTTCAAGTGTCCTTTTTAAGAGCCAAAGTGATCAGAAGACCGTTCAACCCACCCCCACCCTCCCCCTCAACACGTCGTATTATCCCAAAAGGCATCGAATAAAAACTTTTGAGACAGTAATTTTATTCAAAATATTTCAAAGATAGTATAACAAGGCTTTTGGGGCTGAGACAAACCACCTGAGCCTAGGAACGAGGGCTGTAGGTTATGCCGCAAGTCGTTTATGGTTTTGATGGAAGGAATGGTTGTTTAACTTTAGAAGGGTCTCATTTGGTTGAAAATTGAAAGTTCTAGTTCCTTTCTAAGGGTCAAAAGTGATGGAGGGCATTTAGAAACCCCTTCCCCGAAAAACCCTCTTTCACCAAAAGCATCTGATTGAAATTATGAGATAGTTATTTGTTTCAAAATAGTCCAAAGAGCAAATAATAATGTCCCTAGGGGTGACACAACCCCCCAGCGCCCTGGGATAGGGTTGTAAGTTATGCCATGAGGCCATATAAGGTTTTTATGGAATGGGCAGTCCTATAAACTTCAGATGGGGCTTATTTGATTTGATATTGGAAGTTATAATGCCCTTTTTCAGACCCAAAGTGATTTGAGAGCTATCAGCCCCCCCCCCTCCCCTCCACGCTCATCATTTCCCTTAACATTTCCAATCAAAATTTAGAGATAACAATTTTATTCATCGTAGTTGAAGGTTTTGGAATTTATGTATGTAAGGTAGACCCCCCAGAGCTCTTAGGGAAAGGGTTGTAAGTTGTACCCTGGGGGCATATAAGATCCTTATAGAAAGGGTGGTAATATATGCTTTGGAGGGGACTCATTGGATCGGTAATCAGAAGTTCTAGTGCGCTTTTTAAAAGTCAAAGTGGTCAGTGGGTAGCTACCCCCCCTCCCCACACACACACACACACAAACACGTCGTGTTTAACCTGGATTTATCCAATAGATATTTTTGAGACAATTCTTTTATTCAAAATAGTCCAAATATCATATAAAAAGGCTTTTGAAGTTGATATAAACCACCAGAGCCTAAGGGTGAGGATTATAAGTTACGTCCCTGGGGCATTTAAGGTTCTTATGGAAGGGATGGTTGTATAAACTTCAGAGGTCTCTTATTTGGTTAAAATTGAAAGTTCTAGTTCCCTTTTAAGAGCCAATAGTGATGGAGGTCAAGAACCCTGGCATATAAGGTTTATAAGAAATGGGTGGTCTATTAAATTCAGATGGGTCTCATTTGATTTTAAATTGGAAGTTATAGTGCCCTTTTTAAGAGGCAAAGGGAATTGAGAGAAGCCTCCCCCCCCCCCCTCACGCCCATCATTTCCAATGACAAACATTCAAACAAAGTTTGAAGACATCAAGTTTTTTCAGCATTGTCGAAAGGTTCAGTAATTATGCGTAGCTATAGTTGTAGTAGCATTAGCAGCAGTACGGAAATATCACCTTTTTTCAACATCTCCTTCAACACACGATGAAATTTTTTGCTTAATACCATCATCCGCTCCTGAAGCATTTCTGATACGTCCTCTAGACAACCTGTATGGGCAGTGTGTTTCGATTTATTTCAATACAGCTACAATATTGCCCAAAATTTTTGCGTTAATAACCCTTAGGTTTATTAGTAATAGTAGTAGTAGCACCAGTAGTTATAGCAGTAGCAGTAGGAGTATGGTTAATAGTTGCAGTCTTAGCTTTAGTATTAGCAGTAGTAGTAGCATTAATAATAATAGTAGCAGTATTAATAGTTGTTGGAGTAGAAGCAGTAGTATTATGATGCAAATTTTGTTTTGGTTAGTTCAATCCCCCTAACAACAAGCGTTGTAAGTTTTAATTTTACACAAGAAACTGTTCCTAAGATATTGTGGATGTCCTTTTGACAACCTGTCAATGGATGGCAGGTTGTCATCCGTACAACAGAGGTATTCTCTGAAAATTTCAACTTCATACCTTCATAGATTGTGGATTTTGAACTAGCCAGAAGGCACTGGGTGTAAATATATAATGCTTATTTTACAGCTACTGTTACTAACGACATTAATGGCATTGGGTTGAAACTTTTAGCGAAGGTTTAGGGAGAGTTTCAATTAAACAAAAAAACTATATGCATGCACGTAGTAAAGGGGATATAAGCAATATAGGGCATATAAGGAAATGGGCAGTAATGCTCTATCGTAGCTAGTAATATCATTGATATTTTAAAGGAACTAATTTGGTTGAAAATTAAAAGTTCTAGGGCCCTCTTAAGAGTCAATAGTGATTGGACCCTCCACTTTAGCTCATAATTTTCCAGACACTTCTAATCAAAATTTTAAGACAGCCAGTTTTTCCAGCGTAGTTGAACAGTCTAGTAACTATATCTCTAGGGTGATTGGGTTGGTGAGCCCCCCCCACTGTTATGTAATTTGCCCATTATGCTTAAAAATTAAATGTTGCTTTAAAATTAAACGAAGACGCACTATTTGTATGCTGGTTGCCAATAAGACATCTCAACAATATACCAAGAACTACTGAGGGTATTAAGCTCAAACTTTCAGGGCTACTTCTATTACTATTTCTGTCCTTAAAATTTTACTAAATCAAAAGAGTGTATGTGTATCCAGGCTGTGAAAAAGCATAGATATAATTTTTTGCAATGGTATTAAGTTTTATTTATCAGGTCAACTAGAGGATGTATATGACTAAATTAAACACTACTATTTGCGTCATGATTTTCAAAAGGGTTTATGTTGTTCTAAATTGCTGAAAAAGTTTTCCCAGCATACAGATAGCAGGCCAAACTATAAATTCATTAAAAACAAAAAGAAAAATTCAAACTATTATTTTCTTTTTCCCTGAAAAAGATTGTCAACAGAGCGAATGGAAACTAATTAACAAAAATTCCACACAATAAATTTTTCAAAAAAAGTAAAGAACTCGATTAAACCTAAAATAGAATCAAATAATCTACCAAGCATACAACTACCACAAATCAGCATCAATAAATAAATGAAACCCAAAACAAACAGAAGTTAAAATAAATAACAGAGTCAAACTCAAAACGAGCAAAAATTAACATAAGTTGGGCTCAAAACCCCTATGCCTTCCCAAGGCCAGAACAAAATTTGCGCTTTACTGAAAAAATATAAATGTTTTTACTTTTATAACTTTAAGAAATGAAAAATTGATTAACATTTTAAGGAATAAATATCAGCATATGTATACTAAACTGACAACGCATGATCATTTGAATTTTTTCTGTAAAGTACAAATAACTTGAAATTATCATTTGTGTAGCGAGAAATAACTGGATTTCCGGAGTTCACATTATGGTTTATTTGTTCTTCACTTCAAGTAATATTTAAGTGTATTTCTTACAACTTAAAATTGTATAGCACTCACTATTTGTATTATAGCTGGTGAGACCAAAATGATACCTGACAAATCAATCCATTATTTTTGTATGCTGTTCAGTGACTTGGCCGTTATTAAAATAACATTTGTTTTCACACTTAATTTCTTAAGATAATTTTAATTACATACTGAAAGTTACTGATATTACAGCATTATGAAAAGCATTATAGATTAGTTTTTTCGTCAAGCTACGAGCTCACTTTTGACTCCTAAATCAACATTTTGGTTTTTCATACTTGGCGTTTGTGTTTTCAGTAAAGCAATAGTTTTCTGTAGTCATACAAACTTAGGGAAAATATCATGAGTTGGTTTATTTGCACTAGTTTTATCGTTATATGTTAGAAAGGCTGTAAAGCAATAGTTCTTGTCGTTTTAGATTTCAAATTCACTCTTAACTGGTGTTAGAGATACTTTGTTTTTTTACATTAATTTTTCCCCTGTTTTAATTAGAATTAACCTTTGTAAAATTGCATCCGTCTGTTTATCTTACGTAGACAAAGGCTATAATAAAATTCGTTCTGGCACGTTACAAAAATTTGAAACTTTCACTGGCTCTCAATGAGAGAACTGCTTAAGGGTACAAAGCGGCTGGGTCAACTACGTCCTAGAGGGTGGATGTACGCTATTTTTGCGATTAGTTATTTTGAATTTAAAAACTGGTATTTAAACATAGCAAATTACATTTCGAAGGTTTTTTAAAGCTAGCATATATTACTGAGGTTTTCAAAAGTGCTTAGAGCTAGATTAACGAAAACCTTAGCGCTGGAATTAGATCCTAAATTATGCTCTCATGAGGTTTTTTCTGAATCCCCCTCCCCATCTCTACAAGAAATGGAAAACTTCTGTGATTTTATTTGAATGAGTCTAAAACCTCTGGAACAAATGACTCAAAAACTTCTGGAACAAATTTAGAGCCTAAATTATAGTCTGGGAAGATGTTTTTGAATTTCCCCCAGAACTCTATCAAAATGAAAAATTTTTGGGGATTGGTGTCTAGATAAAGAATCTTGGCTAGGAGTTATTTGGAACTCTAACGATCTGATCGGCGTCATGTTTGAGGGGTTATAAACTAGTCCTTAATGGAAGTTATAGTTGGAAGTTCAATTATTTATGAAATGTTGTCCTATAAGATATTTATATAGATTAAAAAAAAACTGAAGGACGTTAAGAGAATTATAAATGTATGTCTCATATAATTTACCAAATTTAGTGTGATCTTTGTTACAATTTTTCTGCCACAACACCGCAAAGAATGTTTGACTTCTCACCGAGCAGTTTTTGGAGGGAGGGGAGGGGGTGTGGGCTACCCAGTTTAAAGCCTCCCCCCCAAAATAAATTTCGACTCGTACAAAAGTAACAAAAAGAGATGAACGGCAACAAGAGCTCCATTTTTTGTCGCTATTTAACACTTACTGATGGTAGAATTTATAAAGTAAAAACATCTAAATAAGTCATTAAACATCTCTCTAGGATGGTGTGGTAGCCTACTAGCCCGGCAAATGTTGCAGCAGCCCGCTGGTGAGCAGGTGAATTATAAAACTTACTAAGGACGCTGGGAGGGGATTGTACGGGAGGGTTGATTTTAAACCTCCAGTGAAGGGGTTGAACCATAAAGATTACAATGGTAGCTGTTGTATGCTTCCAAGCTTTTTTAGACGAAAAATGACACCAAACGTGCAGATTCATTAACTCTAGTCGACGAAACCCTTTTAGGGTTTCTTGGAATAGAACATTTAGTGGTTTTGCTTGTTGAATAAGCAGCCCATCACAAAGTCTTCATGGATAATTTCTTCACAAGCAATGATCTTCTCACCCAGCTTCAATCGCGAGGATTTCGTGCCACAGGCATTGTGCGTAAAAATCACTTGAAGGGTTCTGAAGAATCAAAGTTAATTAAAAGAAGAAAGGTCACTACTATGTCTAAAGGTCAGGTAGAGTGGTTTTGGTTGTAAAATAGAACAAAAGCTTTTAGAAAGATGAGCTTGTAAATTGGGTCGCTCGCCTGAACCTCTAGGTGAACGGACCTATTAGGCTTAGGTTGTTTGTTCGCCTGCAAGTCCAGATGACTTAACGGTCATTTTTAATCCTAAGACTCGTTAACCCCCCTAAGAATCTATGCAGACAAGCCTCTCTAAAAGCTAAAACACATGTTTTTGAATTAAGCGAGTTATAGTTACTCCTCCCGTTTACCCGCGCCGTTTACGCAAACAGTGTGAAAAATAAAGGAGTCCCCGTTCATTTTCACTAAAGGTCTCTCCGTTCGTTTGTTCAGGTGAACTCGTTCACCCGTCTGAGACTCTAGGAGGAGGGCCTATTAGGCTTAGGTGGCTTCTTCGTCTGTGAGTCCAGGTGACTTCAGTCCCCCATTTCACATACAAGTCCTATGGACATTGTTTGTCGTGAGTCAACCCCGGAATCTCGGTAATCCCTATTGCAATTCCAGAGGGCTTTCCTAGTAGGAAAAGCTCATATGATATGAACAATCTCAGTTGCCCAGTTGCCAACAAGTCCTGTGGACATGGTCAGTCATAAGTCTTTGAATACCTTTTATTTGGGGTCTCCAATTGCCTTCTAATGGCTCACAGAACTGATAGACTAATTTAATTACTCTTATTCCATGCCATGGTTTGTCGGTCTGGTCTATTAGCCACCAGTATTCAGTGGTTTAGGCAAACTGCTTACATTCATTGCATTTTAACTCTGTACTTCAAGTCTACACTTTATTGTACTGCTGAACCAAATCTTCACGGACCCTGAAGGTGGAACTGCCTCTTCTGATCCTCTCTTAGAAGCTCATTGTAAGTTACCTTGTTCTTGCCTATCTCATGCCAAGTATTCTAACCAGTTACTTCCACCTCTTCGCTCTACTACATCTTTCCCCATTTACTGCCAGAACATACAAGGCCTTTATAATTGGTAGGAATCTTTGGTAGACCGACTCGGCGAACCTAAGTTGGTAGTAGACTGACTTGGTAGACCTGTCGGCCTTACTGAAACATGGTTGTCAGATAATTATTCTCATTCTAACCTTCCTCAATTCGTCGCAATACACGTTCCCCGTCGAGTAACCAAGTATTCTGGTGATATCACATTATACGCCAGTAAAGAGTTACATATAAAAGGTGGACTGATTTGGAAACAAATTTTGATTTAGTTATCCAGTCACGATCTGTAAATGTGATTATTCTCTAAAGTTCTTCTGACTCTGCTCCGCTAGACTTCTTAGGCCTTGGTTACACACTCCCCCCCATTACCGATTAATATCGTCTCCTAATTAATTGAAAATCTTTCCATGAGTGTTTGTCACCATGAGAAACAAAACTGGAGATGTCCAATGGGAGACTTTAATGTGAGCATACTGTCTGTCGAAGATGATGTAGAAGACCTACAGTTTTCGGATTTGATGTTTCGGTCTTCGCTTCTGCCGATAGTCGTATATCCAACTAGGGTCTGCCGTAGCTGTTGAACTGTATCCCATATTGAAAATATCTTTCTATCTTCTTCTCTGATCGATTCAGCAGAGTCATTTTTCTGACTTGTCTGATCGTTTTTCCACCTTGTGTCACATTGTTTGGCATCATAACCAAGAAGCTCTGAATTAAGGACAGAATTTGCCACCGCACAGTTACTTGGCTAGAAATATTTTTCACTTTGTCGAATCCTTTCAATAGAGTAATTGGTCAAATGTTCTCTCGTCGACAGACACTATCAAGACATCAACTCAATTAATGAACCGACTTAAGACTTTAGCTGATAGCTATTTCCAACAGTCTGTATGCCCCCGTACCAAATCCCACGTACCCCTAAAATGACTCCTGGTCTTGGAGCTGCAGTTAGAAGTAAACATAGCCTGTACTCGACAGCTTGCAAAAGACATGATGCAGCTGATTTGGTCAAATATCGTAAATATAGAAACACACTGACATGCCTTTTACGTCTTTGCATGCAAACTTGATGATGGGTAGTAAAAGCTTTGTCAGTCATCCGTGAGGTAACATCGAAATATGAAAACAGACTAGTGTACCTAATTGGTTAAAAACTGCTATAGGAATTATTGTCAGTGGATCCAAGCGCTCTGCAGCTTTCAGTAAATTTTTCACCAGCATTAATAATAAACACAGTAACGCCCCAAACACACCCACTACTCTTGTAAGCACACGCGGTATAAAGAATCATAATTTTTTTCTCTTTGCACAGAAGCGGAAGTTGCTTTTCTTGATACTTGCTCCTTTATTAACCCATGCTTTTAATCTCTCTTTGTCAAGTGGCATATTTCCATCCGTCTTCAGAATTGCTTAAGTATTCCTCCTGCATAACATAGGAGACGAACATCTAATTAACAATGTCTTTATCCTACCAGTCATTTCAAAAGTCCTTGAGGTCCTAGTCTATAATCGTCCTTTTGAGTTTTTCGACACGAATTAATGTCTTTCTAAGTATCAATGTTGATTTTATAGAGCTATGAGCACTAATATGCTTTAATTACTTCGACAAAGTTCACTAGAACCCCTATTGGTCAGGTTTTGCTTATCGCCGGATTATTCATGGACTTTTCAAAAGCCTTTAACACTGCTTTGCCCTAGATACTAATAAAAATAGTTAAATTATTTCAATATCTTTGGGCTGCCCCATAATTGGTTTGTATCAGATCAATCCCAACAAAATGCACATAGCTGCAGTGAATATATATTCCACCCAATTGCTGGTCCTATCTGGCGTACCCCTAGGTTCCATTCTTGGTCCACTTCTTTTCTTGCTGTTTATCAATGATATTGAATTTGAATTTAACCCTTTCATACACTTAGTAATCTTGGTTGATGATACAACATTTTATAGCTGCTAAATCCACTTCTGTATTGGAAACCAGAACAAATGACTGACTGCTAAAGTATGAAGTCTAAAAATGTGTAAGACTCGTGCGATGTCAATTGCATGGTTCTTAATGCTCATAAGAGTTCGTTCTTTCTGTTGTATAATAATCAAAACAAAAGTCAGCAGGACCTTGATTTGTTTGTCAACAATGCACAACTTCGTTAGGCAGATGTTTTGAAATTCCTTGCCGTTTACTTGGACTCTGGCCTTAAGTTCAGACGACACGTCAATTATCACACTTCTGTTCTCTCTTGCCAAATAGCTATCCTCTACAAAGCTAATAGCTTTTTTCACTATGAGACTCTGCTAATGATGTATAATGCTTTTATTATACCGTATATTAGTTACTGTTCCAACGTTTGGAGTAACACAAGCATGTCTATCCAAAATGAATTTAAAACAGCACAGAATTTAGCCGTTAAAGCTACTCTCAAGCTTCTCCAAAGATATCCTGCCTCTGATCCATGCACAATTACTGGATTAACCGAAGTTATAAATCTGATTAAGCTCACTAATCTAAGACTTGCACGCACTGCACGTCACAGACTTTTACCAGGTAACCTTTTTTTTAAGGTAACCTTTTTTTTACTTTTACCAGGTAACAAACTTTTGAATCCTGGACATCCCCTCCAATCACACTCAAACTACTTTTTCCAACCCCACACCAACACCAGCTTTGCTCGGCAATCCCCCATTTTCTATTCTATCAGGCTTTGGAATTCCTTCCCGAAAGTCTAAGACATACTGTGTCATGGCGCTTTACTGAAAACGAATTGTATTACAAATATTTTCTTTTGTACTTAATATTGAAAATAAATATCAAAATTACAGTAAAATTTTGAACTGATGAGCTTTCAGCAATTAATATCGTTATACATCAAACATTCAGTTTAATTTATTAGTTCTTTCTAAAATTGCTCAAGACCCCTAAAATTGCCCCCCCCCCTCCTTAATTTTAAAAACCTCAGGACTACTGCGTCATTGGTGCTTCACCGAAAACGAATTATATTCCAAAGATTTTCTTTTGCAGTTGTTACATCATTTAAAATGAAAATAAAATTACAGTGAAATAAAATCTTGAACTGATGGATCTTTAAACAATTAATATCATTATATATGAAATGTTCAATTTTATTTTGTTTATACTTTCCAAGACTCTTCAAGACACATATAGTTTCCAGTAAAGCGCCAAGACGCAGTAAGTTTTAGACTTTTACAGTGAGAGGAGGTGATACCCAAACTCTTGTTTGTAGTAATTTTTGTGCGTTTCAAGCTTGATTTGCATATTCAATTTAAGTTTCACTTGTTTTAAAATTTATTTATTCATTTACATTAGTATCTATTGTATGTTTGTTTGCATTGATTCTTTTTTTAATTTCTGTTCGTTTTGGGTTTCATTTATACTTCAATAGCAATTTTTTTAAGCTTGATTTGCATATTCAATTTAAGCACTACTCGCTTTAAGATTTATTTATTAATTTATATAAGTACTTGTTGTATAGATAATTTCGGAGACCACACTGCCTTTCCATGACGATAAAATAAAAGTTCAAAACAGGGATAAAATACTATTTAATAGAGAGTGTATTTAAATTCACAAAAACACCACATAATTCGGTCACATATACAGTGACCGTCATCAGAAGTAAAACTAAGTAAAAACAAAATAAAACAAAAGTTTATATACGAAATCAAATAAAACTACACATTGTTTAATTCTCTAATTCTTTTCAAAGCAAAGGCGGAAGCTAGCCTCTTTGACCTTCTTGGATTCGGTTCAGTAGCGTTCAATGGTATAAGATTTGGACAGAGGTCAACTATATTGGGTGAATTGAACTTTATCAGAGATAGAGTTCAGCCCAAATTCACCTGTATCCCGATTCAAAGCAATATTCTTGAATAAGATTTTCTTTATTTATAGAGTTCACGAAAATTTTGCTTTAAACCCCTTTCCCTAGAAATCAAAGAGACATTCTCGAAAAAAATAAAATGGTCTGGAAAATTGAAAATATGTTCTGAAAGGGCTGAAGTAAAATCTTCAGACTAAGAATCTTGCTTTAAAGCCGAAGAAATAGAATCTTTATGGTGTAATAATCTCATTTCCAAACTCTGGTTAGTACGTCCCACATATGAGCTTCCGGATCTAATAAACCCCACTTTGTTGCCCCAATAAAGTTACATCCTTCCCAGAATTAATTAAAAAACTTTTTCCACAAAATAAGTATTTCAAAGAAAAGTAAAGAACTCCATTAAACAAAAAATGATCAAAAATAAAATCAAATAATCTACCAAGCTCGAAACTACCACAAATAAGCATCGATAAATAAATGAAACCCAAAACGAAGAGAAATTACAATAAATAACCGAGTCAAACTCAAAACGAGCAGAAATTAACATAAGTTGAGCGCAAAACCCCTATGCCTTCCCAAAGCCAGAACATAATTTGCACTTTACTGAAAAAATACAAATGAATGTGCATTGTCAGTTTAATATATATATATACTGATATTTAGTAATCAAAATGTTAAAATTATTTGATTTATTAAAGTTATAAAAGTAAAAACATTTATATTTTTTTCAGTAAAGTGCAAAGTGATTGGATGTGTTTGGGGGAATGATGGGCGTGGGGGGGGCTAGTTGCCTTCCAATCACTTTCGACTATTAAGAATGGAACTAGCCCTTTGAATTTCCGATCGAATGAGCCTGTTTTGAAGTTTCTACGACAACGCCTTCTATAAAACTTTATATGCCCCCAGGACATAACTTAAAACCCTTGCCCTGAGGGTTGTGGGGGAATGTCCTCCTTAAAAACGTATTTTCACTCTTGAAATCAAATATGTTGAACAAAATGACTATCTCATAATTTTGATTGGATGTATTTGGGAGAATGAGGGGCGTGGGGGGGGGGCTAGTTGCCCTCCAATAACTTTCGACTATTAAAAAAGGGACTAGCCCTTTGAATTTCCAGTTCAGTTCAGTTCAATATGGGTTTTAATTCAAAAAAATATATATAAAAATACACTTAACTTAGTTCCTTGTGCATTGATGCACGTTTGGGCCCGTAATAATTGCACACTCTAAATACAGCGTGGCCTCCTGTCCTCTCCAATTTCCACCCCGAACCGCCATCAAATAACAATAAATTTAACACAACTTCTCCTCTGCTCACACCCCTTGAAGTATCAAACTTAAATATTATAATTAATAATAATACTAAAAAATTATAATCAGAATTATAATAAAAGAACTATAGAAAATAAAAATTTAATCTTTTGGATATTTTTCGCATTCTTTTTCAAGGAGACGAGAGACCTATGTGACCTGAACTCTAGCGGACGTGCATTCCACTCCCTAGCACACGCACTTCTAGGAGACAATTTTGACCTAGCTGTCGGTGTCGGGGGTCTGTAAATGTATGATGAAGATCGTGTATTTAAACTATGGATTTGTGATGCTAGTGTGAATAAGCCTCTAAATGGTGATGGGAGTGTTCCTGAAAAATATTTAAAACAAAAAACTGTGCAAGATAGTCTGTAAAGTGATGCCATTGATAGTCTGTTTGGTGTTGGGCCTACAATTTGAAGTGCTTTATTGTGAACTGAGTTTAGTCTTTGTAGATATTTCTTGAAATTAGAGTGCCAAACTGTTGAGCAATATTGAATGTGAGGTTTGTTAACTGTATTGTAAATGAGGATCAGTATTTTGTAGGGAATTGGTGACTGAGTTTTCTCAAGATTCCAAGGATCCTTGAAAGCTTCGTCTCGACACTTGCTATGTGGTGTCTGAACGAGAGGTTTTCGTCGATCAAAACCCCTAGGTAACGAACGTGTCCTTTTTCTGGTCTCTTGATAAGTCCACGAGAGGTTTCAATACCAATCACATCAGGAGTCAGCGAATCTATACGTGAAAAAAAAAAAACACTTGATTTGTCAATGTTGATGACTAGACGATTTGCGTCCATCCAGAGGTACGTTTCTTCAAGAATGTCTTGGAGCTTCGTTTTGAGAGACTTGATGTTCCATTCTGAGCTTGCCATAAGTGAATCATCCACAAGTGCCGTTAGTTCGTCCTCGGCTTCTACTATAGACCCCGGCATCGTTTGTGGGTGACATAGTTTGCAGCAATAAGGGCTACGACTTGCAGGAGTCAGTACTTGCTGAAGATCATTTACGTGAACAAGAAACAAGACCGGTCCCTATTTAGAGCCCTCTGGCACCCCGCAATTAACTACGACATCATTTGTATGGTCCTTTCCTGTGTAAATTCGACGATTTTCAAGGTAAGACTTAAACCAATCTAGGACTTGGCCACGAACTCCAATATGATCCAGCTTTCCTAGTAATATTTCGTGGTGCATGCTATCAAACGCTTTCTTAATATCTAGAAGCACTCCAATCGAATGAGCCTTTTTTGAAGTTTCTGCGACAACGCCTTCTATAAAACCTTATATGCCCCCAGGGCAAAACTTAAAACCCTTGCCCCCAGGGTTGTGAGGGAGTGTCCTCGTCAAAAAGATATTTTCTATCTGGAAATCAACTACGCTGAACAAAATAGCTATCTGAAAACTTTGATTGGATGTGTTTGGGGGAAAGATGGGCGTGCAGGGGGGCTAGTTGCCCTCCAATCACTTTCGACTATTAAAAAGGGCACTAGCCCTTTGAATTTCCACTCGAAAGAGCTGTTCTTGATCTTTCTCCGACAACGTCTTCTAAAAAAACCTTATATGACCTAAGGGCACAATTTACAACCCTTGCCCTGAGGGCTTTGGGGGAGTGTCCTCCTCAAAAGGATATTTTCTATCTGGAAATCAACTACGCTGAACAAAATGGCTATCTCAAAATTTTGATTGGATGTGTTTGGGGGAATGATGGGCGTGGGGGGATGGGCTAGTTGCCCTCCAATTTGTAATCGAATGAGCCCTTTTCAAACTTTCTACGACGACACCTTCGATACGAAGTACCCGGGTATGGAGAAAAAAAAAGCACATTGTACCCACATTGTTCTTTACTTAGGCAGCAACTAAAGTGTTATGCTTATCTGCTTTTGTAGACTTCCAATCAATCATTTGATTTCCAATCAAATGAGCCGTCTCTGAAGTTTATAGGAGCATTCCGTTCATAAAAACTATATATGCCCCAGGGCATATCTATTTTGGAAGCATTTGCGGCACTAAAAGTACCGGATCAAGCTGCCGCGCTGCTCGGTTCACAGTCTGCTTTATTTGCACGAATTTCCGCTACAGAACAGGAGCTATAGAAAACTAGAGAATCTATAGTTACAGAGATAACTCGTCAGGTTTCTGCCAAGTGTGGCTCGAGTGTAAAATCTGGTCTTAAAGATTCAGCTGAGACTATAATTAGCAAGTTATATTAGTCTGTTTCACTAGAGTTCAACCCCATATTAGACCGTATCGAGCGTGAGTTGAAAATGTATAGAATGCAAACCCGTAATCTGGAGAATCGAATTGAAAAAATCGAAGTCAAACTAGACCATGTTGATGAAGAAAATATGTTGGACAGTCTTGTTTTCAACGGTCTGAAGCAAAAGCCAGGAGTTGACCTTAAAACGACTATGCTCAGTGTCCTTTCGACACGGATGGGTGTTACTGGTATATCTGATTGTGAATTATCAGGTGTTTTCCGGTTTAGAATGAATGGGCCTCATACCACCAGTGACAAAGTTGCCCCAGTTTTAGTGCGATTTGTTAGTATAGAGGTTGCTCGAAAAGTGTTCTTACAGAAGTCTAAACTAGCTGGGTCTGGAATCTTTGTGTCGGAATCTCTTACAAAGCGACGTCGTGACCTGCTAAATGCCGCAAGGGATTGCTTTGGTGTTAAAAATGTATGGACCGACCGGGGCAACATACTAGCGAAGCAGCCTGGTGAACCGTCGGCCCGGAAAATAAGATCCCTTGCTGAATGCGTTTGAATTAGTATTTGTGTTGTTTTCTGTCGTTTTTTCTGCTCTGTACAGCTTTTGTTGCCCTTTTTCTTTCTCTTTGTTTTTCGCGATTTTGTCATTCTTATTATTATTCGCATAAACTTTTGGTCTCCCGTTTATTTTATTCTTACTTTTTCTTTCCTTTTGAGGGATCCGTTTTGTTTCGTTTTTGATTTTAGTTTTTCTATTATTATTTGCAAAAAATTGTCTTGGTCTCCCATTTTTTATTTCTTACTTTTTTTTTCATTTAGAGAGATACGTTATATGTTTATTTATTTATTTTCGTTGGTTCTTCACTTGATGATTAATGAGCCGACCTTTTCGTCTAGAAGAGGTTTTATTGGCACCAATAGCAAAAGATGTTCAACCGTGTATGAACCAAGTTAGATTTCAACCGTTAAAAAATAGTGCTTATGTCCAAAGATCGAAGTTAGACCCCGGGGAAGCCGATTCGTTGCGTTTATGTGCCTGGAATTGTCACCTCACTACTGGTTATGAGGATGTGTTGCAATTTCTCTCTGATTCTCAAGGAAAAATTAGTTTTATTGGTATATCTGAAAGTTTTATTAGTCAGGAACACTCTTTCTCGCTGTATTCTTTTCCAGATTATAATTTGGAGGCTAAAAACCAGACGGCACTTCACAGAGGTGCGTGTTTGATTTCAAAGTCATTGACATACCAAGTAAGAAATGATATTAATGTTTGGATAGAGGGTAAGTTTGAAATTTTTAGTATAGATTTAAATTTGGGTAGTAGTAAATTTTTGATTAGTATTGTGTATAAGCCACCGAGCGCAAGCTGGGAAGATTTTGAGCGTGGGTTTGATCAACTGACGCGTGCGGTGTCTCGGACAGGCTTAGATTTTATTTGTTTGGGTGATTTTAAGTTTGATCTGCTATCGCTGAATGGAGTGAATCTTGATTTTGTGATGGTTGCTAATGTGATGGTTGCTAATGATCTTTTTCCCCTAGCTAATATTCCAACACGGGTTACGAGTCATTCAGCTACTCTCATTGACAATATTTCTGTTGGTTCGAAGTATCTGGACCGTATTTATGCTGATGTAGTTCTGTACCCTTGTTCTGACCATTTTCCTATTCTCGGAACGGTACCTTGTGTCCGCATAAAGAGAAATGAAAGAAAAAAAGTGAAGACTCGGTCGTTAAAAAAAGAGAATTTACAGAGGTTTGGTGATGACTTAAGCAGTACTGATCTTAGCGAGATTATGGAGATAAAAGATGACGCTTCTGGGGCATTTGATTGCATGATGGGTATCATACAGCCAATTTATGACCAGACTTGCCCAGTTAAATTTGTGAAACCCCATAAGGATCAACCCAGGAAGCCTTGGATAACTGCAGAAATTCTTGAAGCGTCAGATTTAAGAAATCAAGTGTATACAGAATATTTAAATAGTAAGTGTGTCAAGAAATTGGAAGAGTTTAAAATAATACGCAATAAAGTGAACTCAATGAGAAGGAAAGCTAAAAAAGAATATTTTGCTAACCAACTGAGTTTAAATAAGGATAATGCGAGAGGATCTTGGAAGGTTATAAATGACCTATTGGGAAAGAGGAAAGAAGCTCCACCCAATTCGCTGCTGATTCAAGGAGAAGCAGTGAGTGATGAAACGATTATTACTGATAAAGTTGCTCAGTTCTTTCAAGTATTGGTCAAAATGTACAGGCGGAAGGGTTAATGAATTTTAATAATGATTCCCTGGAGGACACATTTTTGGATGAAAGAGGAATTGGAAATGAAATTGAATTTCAACCGTGCACTGGAGTTGAAATTCTGAAGGTGGTGAAAACAATCAAATCTAATTCAGCAGGGACAGATGGAATTAATTTGAAGGCTTTTAAATCAGTTATGTATTATTTATTACCATGTTTCGTCCACATAATTAATCTTTCCCTGGAAACTGGGGTATTCCCCGATGCGCTTAAAAGGGCAAAAGTCATCCCCCTCCATAAAGATGGGTCTAAGCTAGATATCGAAAATTATAGACCTATATCAATCCTTCCCCTGTTTTCAAAAATATTTGAAAAAATTGTGCATAAAAGGCTATATGATTACCTTACGAAAACAGGGATGTTAAGAGAAACTCAGTTCGGCTTTAGGAAAGGTCACTCGACGTCGGAAGCCTTGCATTCTGTCTATGATATTGTAAATAGATGCTTTGAACATGGTGAAATCCCTTTGACTGTTTTTATTGATTTTAGAAAGGCGTTTGATACAGTGGATTTAAAAATTTTACTCAAACGTCTACAGTCCCTTGGAGTTCGTGGTAATTATCTGAAATGGTTTGATAGTTTTTTAAGTGGAAGATCCATTTAAGTTGTTTTAAATGATGCATTTTCTTTTCCCTATCAAGTGAAGTGTGGTGTACCTCAGGGATCTGTCTTGGGACCACTTCTGTACCTTGTGTATGTTGATTCAATGCGTTTTTACTTACCGGAGTGTTTTATCACGACTTCCGCGGATGATACTGCTTTAACTATGTCTAGTCAAATGATTGATGATCTATTGTTGAAAGTAAATAGGGTTTTAAAGTCATTTTATGTATTTACAAGTTTGAGCCTTTTGTCAGTGAATGTTAAAAAACTTATTTTATGATTTTTAGGAGAGTTGGTAAGCCAGTTGATGGAGAGATATTGTTTTAATGGTAAGCCTTTGTCACAGGTGCATGAGGTGCGTTATTTGGGCTTCCAGCTTGATTGTAATTTGTCTTGGAAGCATCATAGTGATCTTGTTGCAGCTGAAGTTGCTAGGTCTGGGAATTTGGCGTCGTTTGAAGCCCTTTTTACCATTATCGGTTCTTTTATTATTGTATCATAGTATTGTTGCACCTTATATTTCTTATGGTTGTGTCATTTGGTCTAGCAATTTTTACGCAAATTTCAAAAGAGTGCAGATTTTACAAAACAAAACAGTACGTCTTCTTGGGAATTATATAGAAAATATGAATGATACCGCGTCATGTTTTAAAAAATTAAATCTGCTTAACATTGGTCAGATTCGCGATTACCAGGCTGCTATTTTTGCCTATAGATGTTGGAATGATGTATGTCCTCCAGTTTTTACAAATTTTTTTCGCGTAAATAGTTCACTCCACAGGTATGCGACTAGAGAGGCGGAAAATTTTACAGTTGAGTATCAAGACACCAAATGTGCAGGTTTCGGAATTCAGTGTTTAGCTCCAGTTATTTGGAATGATATCCCAGTTGGCGTTCGGGAAGCTGAACACATTGGGTCGTTTAAAGTAAAAATAAAAAAAACATTTATTGGGCGTGGGGAGATAATTTATTATTTTTGTCATTTTTATTATTAATGTCTAAGTTTTTTTTTTTTTTTTTCTTTTCTTCATAGATTTTTGTATTAATGGTTAATTGAGAGAGAGTGTTCAGGTATTTTTTTTTCTTTTTTTTTTAATGAATTTTTTAAAATGTTGAGAATTATATGATTGCAGCCGTCCTTCATAAGGCTCTTTTAGCCTTCCCCGGGCGGTTGCTTGTATATATTTTATTTTTTAATTATTAGTAAATAAAGCAAGTCAAGTCAAATATGGTCTTTACAAAATTCGTCATCTCCTTTGTCGATAAATGAATTCTGTATCCACGCTTTTTTTTTTTAGCAAAATCAAGATCATCAAAATAATCTACTTCTACTACTTCTACTGCTACAACTGAACTAAATCCAGATTGTCAATATAACCACATGGAATATCTTAGAGTAGAATATGATATAAAGTAGAAACTTTCACTGACGGTTTATGTTGGTTTAAAACCAAATCAAAAGGCACCATGTGCATACTGGTTTTCAATATGATGTCTCAGCAATATCTCAAGAACTACTTAGGATATCGATTGCAAAAATTTCAGGGCTACTACTATTACTAATTCTGATCTTACAATTGAACTAAATCAAAAGAGTTTAAGTGCATCCAGGCTATATAAACAGCAATGCTGCAATATTTTACAATTTTTATTAAGGTTTATTTATCAGGGTCTCTTGAGGAGGTGTAAAACTAAATCAAAGCATAGTTGTGCGTAGTTTCAAAAGAGGTGGATATCATTAAAAGTTATTAAAAAAAAAATTCCAACATGTAAATAGTAAGCCAAACTATGGAATCTTATAGAAAAAAAACAAAAAGATCGAAAATTTTATTTTTTTTTTAACAATGAAAAAGACAGCGTCAATAAAAACAAACCGAAATTAAATTTAGAAAACTCTTTCCAAAAAAAGCTACATTAAACCATAAATGACCAGAAATAAAGTCAAATAGTTTTCCCACCTTATATTGGGAAACTGTCACAAATCACCATCAATAAATAAATGAAGCCAAAAACAAACAAAAATTGTAATAAATTACCGAATCAAACTCAAAATGACCAGCCGGAAGTTATAGCCCATCCCCCATCACCCTGATCATCGCCCTAGGTTCGGTGTTGCCAAATTTTGAAGAAAACACCTATTTTCGATCTCCAAATATCTCTCAAATTGATTAGACTGTGGCCAAATTTTGATTTCTATAGGCTAACCTATTGAACTATTAAAAATACTTTAACACCATTATTTCAGAGCAGAGGAGATTCTAAGGGGTCAGCTATTACTTCAGGCTGGTTCATTATTACTTCAGAGCAGAGGAGATTCTAAGGGATATTACTTCAGGCTGGCTTATAACCACCCTGAAGTAATAGCCCATTGCCCTGGTCATCTCCTATGATCGGTTCAGGCTAATTATAAGGGATATAAAGTGTTTGTAAGTCATCAAAAGCATTTTTAAGTAATATAGAGCATTTATAAGTAATAAAAGCGTTTATAAATTTTCTAAAGTGGTCTAAAACGTTACAATTTATCAAAAGCACTTATTAATCGTTCTAAATCATACATAGGCTAAGTGTTCATAAAAGTTTACAAGTGACCGAAAGTGTTTAAAATTATTTTGGTTGTTTGTAAGTAATCTACAGTGTTTATAAGTGATCTCACGCTGTAGATGCGCGTTTGCATTACAAGTGTTTTAAAGTGCTTAAAGCGACCTAGGGCCTTTATAAAGGTTTTTGTAGTGTATATAAGTGCTCGAAGCCTTTATAAGTGTTCTAGAGCGTTATAAGCTGTCCAAAACATTTTTAAGTGATCAAAAGCTTTTATAAGTGATCTAAAGCGTTTACAAGTTATCTAAACAATTCATGAGTTATCTTAGGTGCTTTTAAATATTCTAAGGTAAATAAGTGAATCAAAGGGCTTATAAGTGTTCTAAAGCGTTTATAAGTGATGTAAACCACTTTCAATTCATCTAAAGCGCCTCTTAATGATCTAAAGCATTTATTTATAAGTGACCGAAAATGTTTTTAAGTGATCTAAAGCTATTTAGTCATCAAAAGTGTTTAAAGTGATCTAAATATTTATAAATGATCTAAAGCGTTTATAGCTAATTTAAAGCGCTAATATTTATTCTTCAGCGTTTTTAATTGATCTAAACATTTATAAGTGAATACGCTCTAAATCGTCTTCTAGAGCAGTTATCCAAAATTAATTTAAAAGATCAAAAGCTTTTATAAATGATCTAAGGCATTTGTAAGGATTCAAAACCGTTTACATGTTAAGTAAAAAAATTTTAAGTTAGGCCTATCTAAAGCGATTATAAATGATCTAAAGCAAACAAGTGATTTAAAGAGTTTGTAGCTGATCTAACGAGTTTATGAGCGAGTTTATGAGAAACATTCAGCTAAAAAGACGGATTGTTTTCAGTAAAGTGCAAATTATGTTCTGGTCTTCAGGAGGCATGTGGGCGGGGGGGAATGCTGTCAGATTTACTCATATTACTTTTTGCTCGTTTTGAGTTTGACTCGGTAATTTATTTCAATCTAAATTTCTTTGGGATTTTATATATTTATTAATGATGATTTGTGGTAGTTTTATGCTTGGAAACCTATTTGACATTATTTTTGCTTATTTTAGTTTAAAGTAGCTCTTTAGTTTTCTTTGAAACACTTATTTTGTGGAAAAAGGTTTTTAGGATAGGCTACTCGTATAAAAGGATTAATTGAAGTTGTTATTCTACATAGGGCCTTGTTATTTCTAAAATAGGGATCATTGAGACAGTGCGATTTTTACTTAGGTCTAAGTTCTTCTTCGGATGTATACTATTTTTTATTTAAATCCTTTCTCGGATATGAAACTTTTGTTTGCGATTGTATAAATACCTTTTAAATCGTGGTTCTTAAACCACGATTTTGACCAAGAACGTAATTTCAGTAAATCAAAATAAGAGTAGGTAATCTACAAAGCAAGTTGCACCCATAAAAATATAGAAAGTAGGCTTTACCCAAACCTACATCTTATGAATATTCACCAAAATTCCTATAAAGTAAGCTATATTCTTTATGTATTGCTGTTTTCTTTATAACTTAATTTGTAATACCTAGCACACCATGGAAATCTTATTGTTAACTACACAGTAAAATCGTTTGGTTTGGGGCATTTCTTAATTTCCACTTGAAGGAACAAAACATGGCTTTGAGCGAACAATCTCCACAAGGCAGTTTTTGAACGATTGGCCGTTCCAAACTTAACTACTCTTTAAAAAGCAATTTCCTAGGTGCTCCTCTCTCAGGTAACCAGTTGAGCTGTGTACTAACGTCTTTATATTGTTAATTAATTTTAAAAAAAACTTTCCTAAAAATATTTTTTTAAAATAAATTTAATGGCATTTTTAAACTTAAGATATGCATTTAAAATTAACTTTTAAATTTAAAACAAAACACGACCGGAATATATTATTTAAGATTAAACGAATCACAAAGAGACCAGAAATTAAATAAACAATCAGAGCAAAAAAATACAACAAGTAATAATATAAATTAATAAATATATTTTACAGCCAGTCATGCTAAGATTGAATATGAAAATCAAGCTTAAAACAAAAAAAAAATATTTTCCTATTTAAGTATAAATGAAACTTCAAACGAACATAAATTATTTAAACAATCAATACAAACAAGCATACAATAGATATTAATGTAAGTTAATAAATAAATCTTAAAACGAGTGAAACTTAAATTGAAGTTGCAAATCAAGCTTGAAACGAACCAGAGTTTGAGCATGACCTCCGTCTCTCACTGTAAAATTCTAAAACCTACTGCGTCATTGGCGCTTTACTGAAAACCAATTTTATGACAAATATTTTCTTTTGTACTTAATATTGAAAATAAACGTTAAAATTATAGTAACATTTTGAACTGAGGAGCTTTCGGCAATTAATATCATTACACATCAAATATTCAGTTTAATTTATTAGCTCTTTTTAAACTTGTTCAAGACGAATATAGTTTCACTACAAACAAGTGTTTGGATACTGCCTCCTTTCTTAACTGTAAATAAAAACCAAAAGCCTACTGCGTCATTGGCGTTTAACTTAAAAGGAATTATTACAAATATTTTCTTTTCCAGTTCTTACAGCATTGAAAATAAAAATAAAACCACAGTGAAATAAATTCTTAAACTGATGGATCTTTCAAGAATTAATATCATTATACATCAAATATTCAATTTGATGTTATTTATACTTTCCAAGACTGTTCAAGACGCATATAGTTTTCAGTAAAGTGCCAATGACGCAGTAGGTTTTAGACTTTTACAGTGAAAGAAGGAGGTAATACCAAAACTCTTTTTTGTAGTGATTTTTGTTCGTTTCGAGCTTGATTTGCATATTCAGTTTAAGTTTCACTGGCTTTAAGATTTATTTGTTAATTTACATTAATATCTATTGTATGTTTATTTGCATTGATTGTTTATTTAATTTCTGTTCGTTTTAAGTTTCATTTATACTTAAATAGGAAAATATTTTTTGTCGTTTTAAGCTTGATTTTCATATTCAATCTTAGCATTACCCGCTTTAAGATCTATTTATTCATTTATATTATTACTTGTTGTATGTTTTTCCTATGATTGTTTGTTTAATTTATGTTCGTTTTGGGTTTCTTTTATTCTTTAATAGCAATTTCTGGTCGTTTTGAGTTTGAATTTTAAAAGTTATTTGTATCTGCTGAGCTTAAGTTTAAAATAGCCTTTACTTTTCTTTGAAAAACTTATGTTTCGGAAAGTTTTTTTAATTAATTTTTGTTCGTTTTGATTGCAAAAAGTTTCAAGTTTTTGAAAATTTCTTATTTCAAAATCAAACTTTAAAACAAATAAGTCAAATGTTCATCAAAGTATCAAAAGTGGTATCAAAGTAACAACAAAGTAACAGTAACAAAGTGAAAAAACGGGTTTGTGTCAACCTCGGAGTTTTTATTATCTGATGTTTGAACTATTTTTAACAAAATGGCTACCTAAAAATTTTTATCAGATGGGTATGGGGAAAAAGGCGTGGGGAGGGGGGGCTAATTAACCTTAGGTCTCTTTTGACTCTTTAAAAGTGAACTAGAGCTTTCCATTTCCAATCAAATGAGCCCTCTCTGAAGTTTATACGAGTATCCCTTCTATAAGAACCATACATATCCCCCGAGTATAACTTACAACGCCTGTCCCTGGGCCCTGGCGGGTTGTGTTGACCCCGGAGTTTTAATATCTGATGGTTGAACTATTTTTAACAAAATAGTCAACTCAAATTTTTATCTAATGGCTTTATCCATTCAGTAAACCCAAAGGCAGGGAAGGCGGGAGAGGCTAGTTGCCCTCCGATCTTTTTTCACTCTGAGAAAATGAACAACAACTTTTAATTTCCATTCAAATGAACCCTCTTGGAAGTTTATACGAGCATCTCTTTCATCAGAGCAACATAGGCCCCAGGACATAGCTTACAATGCCTGCCCCCCAAGCCCTGGGGGGATGTGTCGACACCGGAGTTTTTGTTATCTGACCTTTGAACTATTTTGAAAAAAATGGCTCTATCAAAGTTCTTATCAGATGGGATTAAGGATAATAGGGCGTGGAGAGGGGGGCTAGTTGCCCTCTGATTTCTTTTCACTATGAGAAAATGAACTACAACTTTTAATTTCCATTCAAATGAGCCCTCTTGGAAGTTTATACGAGCATCTCTTTCACAAGAACCACATAGGCCCCAGGACATAGCTTACAATGCCTGCCCCCGGGCCCTGGGGGGATGTGTTGACACAGGAGTTTTGTTATCTGACCTTTGAACTATTTTGAAAAAATGGCTCTCTCGAAGTTAATTTTAGGTAGGTTTGAGAAAATAGGGCTTTGAGACAGGGGCTAGCTGCCCTCCGATCTCTTTTGACTCTTAAAAAGTGAACAAGAACTTTCAATTTCCAATCAAATAAGCCCTATATGAAGTTTATACGAGCATCCCTTCCATAACAACCATATATGCCCCCAGGGCATAGCTTACAACGCCTACCCCCAGGCCCTGGGGGGCTGTGTCGACACCAGAGCTTCGTTATCTGAACTTTGAACTATTTTCAACAAAATGTGTATCTCAAAATTTTTATCTGATGCATTTAGGGCGTGGAGGAGGGGGGCTAGTTACCCTCTGATCTCTTTTTACTCTTAAAAAGTGAACAAGAACTTTCCATTTCCAATCGAATGATTCCTCTCCCAAGTTTATACGAGCATCCCATCGATAAGAACTATATATTCCCCCGGATCATTACTCATAACGCCTGCCTCTGGGCCCTGGGGGGTTGCGTCGACACAGGAAGTTTTTTTATCTGACCTTTGAACTATATTTAATGAAATGGCTATTATAAAAATTTTATCGGATGGGCTTGGGGAAAAAAGGGTGTGGGGGGGGGGGGCTATCTGCCCTTTGATATATTTTGACTCTTAAAATTGGAACTAGAACTTTCAATTTCCAATCAAGTGAGCCCTCTCTGAAGTTTATACGAGCATCACTTATCATAAGAACCATATACGCCCCCAGGACAACACTTACAACGCCTATCCCCAGGGCCCTGGGGGGAGTTTTTGCTGTCAAATTTTTAAACAATTTCCAAAAAATGGCTATCTCAAAAGTTGTAGCGGATAGGTTTGGGGAAAAAAGGGCATAGGGAGGGGGGGGGGCTAGTTGCCCTTAAATCTTTTGACTCTTAAAAAGTAAGCTAGAACTTTCAATTTCCAATCAAATGAGCCCTCTATAAAGTTTATACGAGCATCCATTTCATAATAACCATACATGCCCTTAGGGAATAACTTACAACGCCTTCCTTGGGTCCTGGGGGGTTGTTTGGAAACCGGAGTTTTTCTTATCTGACCTTTGAAATATTTTTTTATAAAAATATCGATCTAAAATTTTCATCAGATGGGTTTGAAAAAAGACGGCAGGGGGGGGAAGCTGCCCTCGGATCTCTTTTGAATCTTAAAAAGTGAACTCGAACTTTCAATTTAAAATCAAGTGAACCCTCTTTGAAGTTTATACGAACATCCCTCCCATAAGAACCATATATGCCCCCAGGGTATAACTTACAACGCCTGCCCCCGGGCCGTGGGGGGTTGTGTTGACACCTGAGTTTTTGTTATCTGACTTTTGAACAATTTTCAACTTAATAGCTATCACAAAATTTTTATGGGATGCATTTGGGGAAAACGGGGTGTGTGAGGGGGGGGGGCTAGTTGCCCTCCAAAATTTTTTGAATCTAAAAAACTGAACTAGAAATTTCAATTTCCAATAAAATGAGCCATCTCTGAAGTTTTTACGAGCATCCCTTCAATAAGAACCATATATTCCCCCAGGTCATAACTTACAACATCTGGCATCGGGCCCTGGGGGGCTTGTCGACTCCGGAATTTTTGTTATATGGTCTTTGAGCTATTTTTAATGATAGGTATTTCAAAGTTCTTATCGGATAGGTTTGAGGAAAAAAGGACGTGGCGGGGGGGGGGGGCTAGGTGCTCTCCAATCTCTTTTGACTCTTAAAAAGTGAACTAGAAATTTAAATTTCCAATCAAATGGGACCTCTTTGAATTTAATACGAGCATCCCGTCCATAAGACCCATATATGCCCCCAGGGCATAACTTGCAAGGCCTGCCTCCGGGCCCTGGGGGGTTTTATTGACCCCGGAATTTTGTTATATGATCTTTGAACTATTTTTAAGGAAATAGCTATCTTAAAATTTTTATTGGATGGGTTTGGGGAAAAAAGTTTGGGGGGAAGCTAGTTACCCTCCAATATCTTTCGACGCTTAAAAAGTGAACTAGAAATTTCAATTTTCAATCAAATGCGCCCTCTCTGAGGTTTATACGAGCATTTCTGCCATAAGAACCATTTACGCCCCCAGGGCATAACTTATAACCCTTGCCCCTGAAGACTGTGGGGGGAGTGTCCTGCTCAAACGTATAATTACCAGAACTTTCAACTACGTTGAACAAAATGGCTATATCAAAATTTTATTGGATTTGTTTGGGGAAATTGTGGGCGTGGAAGGGGTGTTATTTGCCTTCCAATCACTTTCAACTATTAAAAAAGGAACTAGCCATTTAAATTTCCAATCGAATGAGCCCTTTCTGAAGTTTCTAAGACAACGTTTTCTATACGCAACCTTATATGCACCCAGGGAATAACTTACAACCCTTGCCCTGAGGGCTGTCAGGTGGGGGGAGATTGTTATCCTCAAAGGGCCAATTTTCTGAATTTTCAACTACGCTGAACAAAATAGCTATCTCAAAATTTTGATTGGATGGGTTTGGGGAAAAGGTGGGCGTGAGAGGGCGGTTAGTTTCCCTCCAATCACTTTCAACTATTAAAAAGGGCACTAGACCTTTGAGTTTCAAGTCGAATGAGTCCTTTTTGAAGTTTCTACGACAAAACTTTCTATAAAAACCTTATATGCCCCCGGGAATAACTTACAACCCTTGCCCTTAGGGCTGTGGGGGAGTGTCCTCCTCAAAAAAATAATTTATATTTGGTAATCAACTACGCTGAACAAAGTGGCTATCTTAAAATTTTGATAGGATGTTTTTGGGGAACTGGTGGGCGTGGAAGGGGTGTTAGTTGCCTTTCAATCAGTTTTGACCCTTAAAAAAGGGCACTAGAACTCTCGATTTCTAATCGAATGAGCCACCTTTGAATTTTTTACGACGACCCTTTCCATCTGAAGTGCCTCTGGGAAAAAAAAATAATAAAACATTGGAGCCGTGTGGCCTTTACTATAGGCAACGCTAGCGTTGCCTCTGATTAGTCTTATTTTACATCATTGATCAACAAGTTAATTTGCCCTCAAATGACGGATAAGGTTTTGGTTGAAGGTTTAATTGGAGAGGTGACATGGAAATCGAGGACATAAGAACACCTTTCTCAACTCAAAACCTTACCAAATCAGTATGATAATCTTACGAGCCCTAATATATTAAAATAAGGAATTGAAGGAGAAATAAACGTTGAACAAAACCTTAGATATTTTATTGGAAGGAGGGTTCTCGACACTTTAAAACATTTTGCAAAAGTTTTAGTAAATCAATTTTAAGAAAACTGGCACTTAAAAGATAATAGTTTAATCTTCAAGCAAGCATAGTTTTACTTACAATCTATGAGAAGGAAAAAAAAGGACAAAAGAAAAGCGCAGTTCTCTCCAAGAGCACACGCTAGCAAAAGATAATTTTATTTTTCCGCATTCATGTGTATTTATTATAGTATATTGCTATAAAATAAATAGATGAGAAGGTGGTAGATTCAAATTAAGAACAAGAATTTATCCCAGCATTTACAGGAGTACAAGTCGCTAAGATTGTTTTTGTTACTGTTGTTGTGGCTGACGTTGACGTTGCAACCAAAGTAAGCGTTGTAGTCTTCAAAAGTGACAGAAAGAAACGGCCTCTTATTCGTGGATCAACCCGTTCTTCAAATGAAGACTCCAGTTCCCTATAATGATTGAAACTGTTTAGTATCTTAGTATCTAGCCTAACCTGTCTTGGCTTCATCTCCAATTAGCCATGGCATGATGGCAGCATGATATTGGTTCAAATGATTTTAATTTAATGATCAAGGATTCCAGAGTTTGTACTAGGTAAACTTAGCAATAAGCCATTAACAAAGTACTACCACGATATAATACCATAAGCTTACGTAATCACAAGTAGGCCTGTGTCGATTGTTTAAACAGTATAAAATATTTTACAGAAAAAAAGTATAAAAATAAGATTAAAGTACAAAAAAGCCTGAACAGATAAATAAAGAAAGTATAATATATAAAGAAGGTAAATAAAAAAGCATAAATATTAAGAAAAACTGAAAATTTTGTTGTTTCGTAGGACACTATTTGCACTGACACAGATCCGTTTAAATGTAAAAAAAAAGAAAAAAAAACATTAGTGGGTGGATCAGTTTTTTTTTTCGAGACCTACAATAGGAAAATATTGGCTGTTTGTCTTGGCCAATGCTCTTTGAATTGGTGCATATGTGCCATACTTATCATAGTCCTAAAAATGAATCTTATCTCCCCACTTTAAGCCATTGCAAGCCTCACACTGCCTGAAAATGGTTTCCTGAGAATTGAATTTTCGGTCAAATCCAGTGGAACTCATAAACTACTAAAGTTTCTGTATCTTAATTTATTTTTTTAAGTGGAATTATTCATACATAAATAATAACAAATAAAAAAGTAATCAGCGAATGAAAAAGTAGAAAGCACGCACTTAGATGTACATTCTGATTCTCAAGAACCTTAAACAGGGAAGCCTTGGGAGCCTCAGTTTTATCTTGGTGGAAAAGAAAACAAAATAAGGCAAAGAAAATAAAATAAGTGACGGTAACGCAAAGTTTCACTGTAAGAAGTGATTTTGTATTAAAATATACACAGAAGAAAAACTCCAATTGTTAACTCTTGCAGAATATATCACTGGTAGCCAAATTTTTGGTTTGGGCTTTTTACTGTTGACGGCATTCGGTCAAGTAAAATCGCCTATTGTTTTCGTGCTAATTTTAGTGATTGGCAAGCTTGATTAATAATTCTTCAACGGTGTTGAATCTTTGCACACCCTTACATGTCTTGCTAATATTTAGGGGGATGTTGAACCAATTTTAACACAGCAGCATTAAGGTTGTCAAAAGTGCCTACGAGCAATCCCTCACGAACTACTTAGAGAATACAGTTGAAACTTTCAGGGATATTGAACTAACCAAAAGACACTCTGGGCATACTCCTGCTACTGCTACTTCTATTACTACTACTACTACTAATGTTCTGACCTCTAGTACTACTACTAATACTACCGTGAATAGTGCTACTACTACTACAATTAAAAAACACATTTTGTATGCAGGTTGCCAGAAAGATAATATCCCAGGAATAGCCTAGGATATTAAGTTGAAACTTTCGGGCTATGTTCAGAGGGATGTTGAATTTACCAGAAAGGCACTACTTCCAGACTACTACAGTTGCTATTACAATTAAATACCACCAGCACTATCCCCAAATTTTGGGGTTTTTTTTCCCGAAAATCCCCGTGTTTCTCCAAAATAAATGGGGTCCCTCAAATCCCCGAAATATCCCCAAAAATTGTCCTTCCCAACGTATTTGTCCGAAAATGATGCTACGTAATTGGTCAGCAGTTTTTGTATACTGAAGTGTTATTTTTAAATGTTAAGCAACGGCAACCAAATTCTGGCACTTGAAAATGTGAATTTTGGCAACAGGCCATACTCATGTAAATTTTAATTTGACGACCTGGAAATTGTTTAAGACATTTGTATAAACATTTTCCTTATGGTTTTGGCACTGTGCATTAAGTGTAAGTCTTTGCTTAAAAATATTCCCTGCATAAAAATATTCAATCTCTCCCAGACATGCAGTGGAGGGTGACCCTTATGAAAACCACCATAGAAATTTTGCATGATTGAAACATGCAGCAAAAATGTATGTTTCTAGGCAATGGCTGAGGAAAAAAGAGTGACATTTGCGGTGAAATTGCAGTAAAGGTGTAGATTGGCAATCTCTGTAGTATAAAGTGTAGAGACCCTGCAAATAGAACCAGAATATATAGTCCTGATTGATTTGTTTATATCCTGCTTCTACTAGACAGTATCTTTTTTATCTTTATTCGCAATTTTACAGCCCAATTGACTGAATGTTATATAGTAAGAAAAAAGATATTTTAATCTAGGGTAACTAATCTCATTCTTTACTAAAATTGATTGCTGTATTTCAAAGTAATGTTTAAAAGCCTTTGTTTCTGTTAAAACCTTCTGTTAAAAATTTTTGATATAGGAATGCAATGATACAACTAAGAAATAAACATAGCCTACCACTGAATTCAGAATTTAAACTTATATCTGAATATAACAATCATTTTCTCAGGAAATCCTTTCAGAAATTTAGAAAATCCTGGAATTGCCAGATTCTGGAATTTCAAAAACCTATTATATTTTAGCTTTTGACTCACTATGAACTCGGGGTCGAACTGATCCACTCACAACCCCATAGCTCAACCTCAAATTTTTTCATCCGCCTGAAAAGCTTGTTTTATAGAATATAATGGAAGAATCTCCAGTGCCAAAAAGCCACAAAAAATGGAGCCCTTCCGAGGAATGTTGGTCCTGTATTTAGTAACTTCATGAGTGTGGACAAATCACCGAAAGTTCTTCTGACTGAGGCTAGAATTACTTCGTTTCCATTTTCACTTGCTGACTCCAGTGTCCTATTCCTGCAAAGCTAGTTCATCAGAACACTTTGCCAGAAGAAACTAGACTAGGGAAACCGAAAGTCTTAAACAAAGTGAGACAAGGCCTTGAACCCTATTTTAAGAAAAGATGGTTGAACGAATTACAGAAAGGGACATTTTCTGTAATAATAGTTGAGACAACGAATTCGGGTACACCCAAGCAGTTGGTCATCTTTATTTCAATTTGCAGTGATCGGCTGGACACTGCAATAGAATAGCTACTTTTGTGTTTCCGACGTTAAAAAAAACATTGGAAGTCCATGAAAAAAACACGTCCCGATGTGAAACTAGGTTGGCTCCCTTTCTGGCACCACAAAGTCAATTATGGGTTTTAACAATTCTTTCGCACAGATGATCATTGATGATTGTTCATGGGTTGTACTTGTTAAATGTAGTTAACACTGCATCCATTTGTGTGCAACATATGTTTGTAAAAATCTAAAAATCTGTAAAAACAAATTGCGTTGTCAGCCTGAAACAAATAATAGTTTTGTAAGAATTTTCAGATTTTTCGAATGCTCCAATCCACAAGAATAACCCATGGAAAAACTCGTTAGTTTTCCCTCCACACCTGCGTGCAAAGAATGCTTGAAGAGCGGATTGCACTATCTCTGTATTTCACAAGCCATAACTTCGATAACCCTACTCATGCGAACAAACCTGCCCTCAGCTCACTCGAAACATCCTTTTATAAAAGCGCTTATGATTTTGTTGACTATGCTATTGGCCCATTGAACGATTTCAAAACGTACAGAATGTTTATCTAGCATACACAGCGCAAGACAAACTGGCATAATTAGCGAATTCGAATTTGGATATCAGGAAGTCGGAAATAAGGAGACTCCACACCACAGCTAGATCTTTTTGCAAAGAGGGTATACTTAAAATACAAATTTTCTTTATTTTTAATTCTGATGTGTACAAGAATATAAGAATGCTCGATCCTATCAATTCTCAAAATTTGTATTCAATCAGACTAGCAGGTTTTTGAGATCACACGGTTGCCGTTATGGGATAAAGCTTGATCAGATGATTTTATCTGAAGAATATATCACTCGATTCACCGTTCAGTTCTCGTATCTAAATATTACAGTCCCTCCTGATGTCAGTTCCTGTCTGCTTACCGAAGAATATCCATTAGTTTCGAGAAATTATTGCTTTGTATGCAATTATAGCCTTTTATGCTTTATTTTGGTCATCTTGCTAAAAATAAGTGATATAAAAGCCTCGTTTTCAGGCTAAAAAAACAACGTAACAAAGATAATATATTATAAAATCTTAGGTAATAGAGCATTAGAGTATATTTCAGTCATTTTATTTTTTTTGAAAAATTGCTATAATGTCAGCACAAAGGATTTTCAGCTATGAGTTTCGATCCCATGTTTTGGCTGTAGATGTTACTCTGTAAAAACGCTAGAATCCCTAAACGAATCCAAGCGATGTTGGAGCCTGAAACCGACGCTAAGTTTAATCCCTAGATATTTGTCCCTAGATATGTGAACGAAAGTTCAATTTCTTCTATTTCCCCGAAAATTCCCCGAATTTTGAAGATTTTTTTCCGAATTTTAAAAGTCGAGTGAAGGAACACCGACTGCTGTTCGGTTTCTCAGTAAAAAAAAGACAACCTAAAAATCAACACACAAAAATTGCAATAAATTGTTCTGAAGGATTTCAGTTTATGACCAAACAGTTCGTTGTAACAAACTGCGTGTAATGAGCGACTCAGCCTAATAGTAGCCAAAACTCTAGAAAATTAAATCTTGATAGCATAAGATTCATCTTACGCCATTAAATTCGGCACATAAGAGAGCTCTACTTCATAGGTTTCAAGCTCCTACCTACAAAAGTGGGGCATTTTATGTTTTTTGCCAGAATAAAGATCACAGATGCAGGTTTCTTCGTTTATTTCTTTTACCGGGGATGATTGCATCGAACCGATGGTCCTTGGCGATCGGAAGAGGGCTCAATTGAATTGAAATCAAAAGTCTTATTGCCCTTTATAAGTGACCGAAAAATTTATAAGGGTTCAGCCCCCTCCCAGGTGCCTTTTTTCCCTAAAGACATCCGATCAAAATTTTGAGATCACCATTTGATTCACAAATTTGTAGGGGGGAATTTTCTGCAGGGGAGGGAGGATTGCCTCATGGAGGAATTTTATGTGGGGATGAAAAATTGAAGGGAATTTTTCGTGGATATTTTGACTCAAGGAGGAAGAAGGGAAGGGTATTTCTTGACATAACTTGAAAAACAGTCAGAAATTTAATATATAACAGATTTTTAGCTAAAAGTAAAGAGTAATTTTGAAACTAAAGACATACAAAATTTTCTGTGTAAGAATGGGGGCCACCCAATCCTCAATATTTTGCTTCTTTACGCTAAAGATTGATTTTTTTTTCATATCTACTTGAAATAGGCTGCTCAAACGCAAGGGCCGTACATTTTGAATAAGGAATATGAGAGCTTTAAAATCAGACCATAAAGAGCAAGGGATTGGGGAGAGGGCAGCCTCCTTCATGTACTAATATTTCTGTTTGTTTGAAATTTTAATGTTGTTCCTTACTTTTAGTTGAAAAGAACTTTTTGACTAGACGAATAATGGTAACGTATATTGTATTTCGAATAAGTAAAATGGAAATACTGAAAAATATTAAGCTAAAAGGGTTTCCCGTCGGTCACCAGCTGGCACAACGAGGTTAACAGTCCGTGTGACTCAAAAGTGACTGAAAATATATAAAATATTCTTTATATTAAACAATCGAAAACACATACCTTGTTTTAACAATGGTATCAATTTTGGCCTCAACTGATGAGGCATAAATAGATTGCGACCAATCATCTGATGGGTCTTCTAGCATCCATCTTTTCTTCCTACAGAAAGGAATTTTTACGTCAAGTGTAGATCTTGCTAAAATGGTTAATGTGGTTGGCCCTGTGAAGCCTACTAGTTTTGGCACCAGACTAAAACAAAATGTCGAGCCGACGATGTTTGATGTTGTTGTTGTTATGACAAGATTAGTGACTGTTCTGGTTGAGAAAAAGATACGCCCGATGGTTTTAACGTGGTTGAAGGAAGAGTCGATATTACTTCCGATAACAGTGGAACTTAAGCCAAGAAGGAAGATAAAAATCATCTGAAAATAAAAGTTTTACGTTGCAGCAAGATCTTAAAGCATTTTACATTTATATATAATAATAAGAATAATAATTTTGTTTCAACCCTTCATACAAGTACGTGTAAATGCTGAAGGAGTTAATGACCAAATGAAAATAAAAACAAACAGAAAAATCGCTCAACACTACGAAACGAAATTACACTGCGATAAAACGAAAGCATGAATCATGACAGAATAACACCAGCCAGTAGAAAATCGTGAAGGTTTCTATTTTGATTTTTGAAAAGGATAGAAAACTCATCCATTTTCTTGCTATTTCAAAAATATGGTATTTTTAGGAAACTTAACGAGTTCCGGAACCATATGGGGATTCCCAATAAATATTTATAATACTGGAGATACAACGGATTTGTTTGCGCTTGGTTTTATTAAACAAATTCCACATATGGGTTACAATAAAATATGAAGTGTGAGCATGGCATTACATAAACGGCCAAGCGTTATTTGTCAAATTAACCTTTAGTTCTTGTTAACATACCGTAAGTCCTACGTAATTTTTCTTTAAGAGCCATAGTAACTAAACTTTTAGTTGCTTTAATGGAATTCCCATATCGAAATCCGAGGTACTCAAACGTATTTCTTTGGACAACTGTCTCCCCACAAACTATAAGAGCACGGCTTGGCAGTGCTTCGTCGTTCAAAATTGCGAATTCAGTCTTAGACGGTTCTATAGTTAACCCAATGTCACGAAGACGACACTGTATGAACAGCTTCTTGTAGAAATTCTAAATTATTACTTATTAAAAGAAAGTCATCCGCGTAGGACACATGACTGGCATCAATACCCTCTTCTATCCAAACTCTTGAATCGGTCTTGTCGCAGAACAAAATGCATTATTAAATATTACGGGGATAATGACTGAACCCTGTCTTACATCTCTACGTATTTCTATCGGTTCAGAAAGTTGTCCTCCAGACCAAATTCTTACCTGGGACTTTCCATACCACTACCAAAGATATTTAAAGACAAAAGGAGTGCTTGCCAATGCAGGACAGAATCAAACTCCTTAGATATGTCTGTTTTACAAATAAATAATGGTTTCTAACGTTTTTCAAACTTATAAGCAATTGAAATAAATACCACATGAGCATTATGAACGCCAAACCCTGATCAAAAACCGAACTGATTTTCCCCCACATCCGCTCGCCCCGTCACTACCGGGCACAGTATCTTTTCCAATAGCTTTGCTAACACCGAACAAACAGTGACGGGTCTATGTGAAGCACAATCTTTAGGGTCTTTTCCTTTCTTATGAATACAAGTAAAGACCCCTTGGCATAGACCTTGTGAGATATACTTTTGCGATACTATTGCCTGAAGCAATAAAGTTATGTGACTTATCAGTTTTGGGGTATGACACTTCAGATGCTCCGACTGGATACCATCTACCCCTAGGTGATTTTCCTAGAGGAAGGCAAAAAAACAAGACGGTTTAATGGTAAGCCAAATATTATATTGGTTCAGGCGATCAAAAAAGTGCAACAGAGTCCCCGAGAAATTACCTTCTAGTAGTGAAAGGTCAGCCGCAAAAATTGAATATAATTGCGAATTGGGTCTCTCGTCTGACACTCTAGGTGGACGGACCCTACTAGGCTTTGGACGCTTGTTCGCCTTGCAATTCCAGGCGACTTGTTGGTCAACCAATATTTAAATAATTTTTTCCAAAAGCTAACATATAAGTATTTTTCCAATTTGAGAGTCATAGCTACTCCTGCCGTTTACCCGTCCTTTTTACCAAAACACTTGGAAAACTATAGGTCTCCCCGTTCGACTGCGAGTCCAGGGGACTTGTCGGTCATGTGTCGATCCTAAAACACGGTTCTCCGCTTGAGACTCTAAGCGAGAAAGCCTATTATGCTTAGGTCACTTTTTAACCTGTGATTCTAAGTAAATTCAGTCCCCCCCCCTTTTGCATACAAGTCCAGTCAACATTGTCCATCATGATTCAACCCAAAATTCTCGATCATCCATTAGTTCTATGACTATCTACCTTAGTTCTGCCCTAGAATGGTTGGATGTATGATAGACTATCTATCAACAAGTGCAAATGACAATATTTCCGTATAATCCCGAAAAAGGCTTAGGCCAGCTTTGCCTCTCACTCAAACTATCGTTTTGACTTTTTCTCCAATTAGTCATGGCTTGACCGGCAACCTGATCTTAATTCAAGTTGTATGTCTTTCTTCTATGAATTAATTAAAAAATGTTTTTTCCACAAAATCTGTTTTCCAAAGAAAAGCAAAGGGCTGGGCCTTGGACGGAGGGCCAGGGATCAGCTCCCTTGATTTTGGAATAAAATGTCGTTAATAAGGTTTTTTGTGGGAGGAGAGGCATGGAGAGAGCACCAGTGGTCAGCTCCAATGATTTTTGGAATAAAATATCGTTAGTAAGTTTTTTGAGAGGGGGAGGTGTGGAGCCTTGGAGGGAGGGCCAGGGGTCAGCTCCCTAAAATTTGTTTTTGTCAGGGGTTGGAATCAGGCCTATCCGATCTTGGAACTATTTTAAAAACCCTCGCATAAAACGTTATATGCCTCCAAGTGCAAAACCTGCAACACTTGCCCTAGAGCCCGGGCTCTGGGGAATTTTACGGTCCGTGAGTTTTTGTTATCTGGTCTTTGAACTAATTTTAAAAAAATGCCTATCCCAAAAATTTGATGGGAGGGATTTAGGGAAAAGAGGGTAGGGAGGCTAGCTGTCCTGAGGTCCCTTTTTGGCTCTTAAAAAGGGAACTAGAACTTCTTATTTCCAATCGAATTTGCCCCTTCTGAAGTTTATACTATCATCCCTTCGATAAAAACCATATATACCCCTAGGGCATGACTAACAACACTTTCTCCTGAGTTTAAAGGGGGGGGGGGTACGTCAACCCCGGAGCTTTTTAATCTAATCTTTGAACTATCATAGGCAGCGCAATAGCGCTGCCTAAGTAAAGAACGATGTTGACGCAATGCATTATTTATTTTTTTTCATCTTGGTCTTAGACCAGGGCACTTCGTATCGAAAGAGTTGCCGTAGAAACTTTGAAAAGGGCTCATTTGATTGGAAATTGGAGCGGCTAGCGCTCTTTTTATTAGTCAAAAGTGATTGGATGGCAAATAGCCCCCCCCCCCCCCTCCACGCATCACTCCCCAAAACAAATCCAATCAAAATCTTGAGATAGCCATTTTGTTCAGCGTAGTTGATTTCCAGATAGAAAATATAGTTTTGAGGAGGTCACTCCCCCACAACCCTCAGGGCAAGGGTTTTAGGTTATGCCCTGGGGGCATATAAGAACCATGATGGCACAACGTATTATTTATTATTTTTTTCTTTAGACAAGGGCACTTCATATCGAAGAAGTTGTCGTAGAAACTTCGAAAAGAGCTCATTCAATTGGAAATTGGAGTGGCTTGTGCCGTTCTTAATAGTCGAAAGTAATCGGAAGACAACGAACACCCCTTCCACGCCCACCATTTCCCTAAACACATCCAATCAAAATTTGAGACAGCCATTTTGTTCAGCGTAGTTGATTTCCAGATAGAAATTATATTTTTGAGGAGGACACTCCCCCACAGCCCTGAGGTTGTAAGTTATGCACTGGGGGCATATAAGGTTTTTATAGAAAGCTCTGTCGCTGAAACTTGAAAAAGGGCTCAATCAATTGGAAATTCAAAGGGCTATTGCCCTCTTTAATGGTCGAAAGTTTTTATAGGGCAATTTACCCCCCTTTCACGCCCACCATTTCCCAAAACAAATCCAATCAAAATTTTAAAATAGTATTTTGTTCAACGTAGTTGAAAGTTTTGGAAATTAGGTCTTTCAGGATGACAGCCCCCCCCACAGCCCTCAGGGCAAGGGTTTTAAGTTATGCCCTGGGAGCATTTTAGGTTTTGATAGAACGCGTTGTCACAGAAACTTCAAAATGGGCTAACTCAATTGAAAATTGAAATGGCTAGTGCCCTTTGTAATAGTCGAAAGTGATTAGAGGGTAACTGAACCCCTTTGACGCCCACCTTTCCCCCAAACACATCCAATGGAAATTTTGAGATAGCCTTTTTGCTCAACGAAGTCTAATGTTTAGGATATTATACCTTTGAGCAGGACACTCCCCCCACAGTCTTTAGGGCAAGGGTTATATTTTATTCCCTGGGGGCATATAAGTTTTTATTGAAATCTTTGTCGTAGAAAACTTGAAAAAAGGGCTCATTCGACTGGAAATTCAAAGGGCTAGTGCCCATTTAGTAGTCTCAAAATTTATTTGAGGGCAACTAACCCCCCCCCCCCTCTCACGCCTACCTTTTCCCATCCAATCAAAATTTTTAGATATCCATTTATTCAACGTAGTTGAAAATTTTGGAAATTAAGTCTTTAAGGATGACAACCCTTCCACCCCCACAGCCCGCAGGGTAAGGGTCGTAAGTTATGCCCTGGTGACATATAAGTTTTTTTTTTATAGAAAGCGATGTTGTAGAAACTTCAAAAAGGGCCCATTCAATTGGAAATTGAAAGGGATAGTGCCCTTTTAATATTCGAAAGTGATTGAAGGGCAACTAACCCCCCTCTCACGCCCACCATTTCCCCAAACACATCCAATCAAAATTTTGAGATAGCCAATTTGTCCAACGACGTTCAAAGTTCAGGAAATTATATCTTTGAGAAGGACACTCCCCTTCTCGGGGGAGTGTCCTTCTCAAAGATAGTGCCCTTTTAACTTTCAATTACGTCGATTTTGTTCAACGTAGTCGAAAGTTCTGGAAATTATGTCTTTTAGAATGGTAGTCCCGTCAGAGCCAACAGTGCAAGGGTTGTAAGTTATGCCCTGCGGGAATACAAGGTTAATATAGAAAGTTGTTGTAGACATTCTAGAAAGGGCTCATTTGACCGGAAATTGAAATTCCCCTTTTTAATCGTCGAAAGTGAGTGGAGAGTAATTAAACCCCCTCTCACGCCCACCATTACCCCAAAAACATTTAATTAAAGTTTAGAAATAGCCATTTTGTTCAACGAAGTCGAAAGTTCTAGAATTTATTTATTTAAGGATGACAAACCATAAAGAGTCCCCAGTGCAAATGTTGTAAGTTATGCCCTGGGGGCATATAAGGTTTTATAGATAGAGTTGTCGTAAAAACTTCAAAAGGGGCTTATTCAATTGTAAATTGAGAGGGCTAGTGCCCTTTTAATAGTTAAAAATGATTGGAGGTCAACTAACCCCCCTCTCCTGCCCACCATTCCCCCAGAAATATTCAATAAAAATTTTCAGATATCCATTTTGTTCAACGTTGCAGAAAGTTCTGGAAATTAGGTCTTTGAGAATGACAACCCCCGTCCCCCCCAGCCCACAGGGCAAGGGTTGTAAGTTATGGCCTGGGGGCATATAAGGTTTTTATTGAAAGCGTTGTCGTAGAAACTTCAAAAGGGCTCATTTGATTGGAAATTGAAAGGGCTAGTGCCTTTTTAATAGTTGAAAGCGATTGGAGAGTGACTAACGCCCCTTTCACGCCCACCATTTTCCCAGACGCATCCAATCAAAATTTTGAGATAACCATTTTGTTTAGCGCTGTTGAAAGTTCTGGAAATAAGGTCTTAGAGGATGACAACCACCCTCAAAGCCCTTAGGGTAAGGGTTGTAATTTATGCCCTGGGTGATATTAGGTGTTTATAGAAAGCGTTGTCATAGAAACTCAAAAAGAGCTCATTCGAGTGGAAATTGAAAGGCCTAGTGCCCATTTTAATAGTCAAAAATGATTGGAAGGCTTGACATTTTTATAGTAAAGATTGATGTGGGTATAATGTATTATTTTTGTTGTTGTTGTTGTTAAGACCAGGGCACTTTGTATTGAAGGAGTTGTCGTAGGAACTTCGAAAAGGGCTCATTTGATTGAAAATAGAAGGGGCTGATGCCCTTTTTAATAGTCGAAAGTGGTTGGAGGGAAACTAATCCCCCACCCACGCCCACCCTCCCATTTACCCTTATGTTTTAAAACTAAATGTTGCCTTAAGATTAGATCAAAATGCACTGTGTTAATGCTAATCAAACAGTTCGTGATAACGAACTGTAAGTAAGGAGCGACCCGGCTCAATGGTAACCGAAACTCTAAAAAACGGAATTTTGATACCAATAGATACATCAAAAGAATCAAATTTTAATTCTGATTTCAAATATATAAGTTTCATCAAGTTTAATCTGACCTATCAAAAATTACGTGCCTGAGAAAATTTGGCTGATTTTCTAAAAAAGGGGGAAAGACCCCCTAAAAGTTATAGAACCTTAATGAAAATCACACCATCATATTCAGCGTATCAGAGAACCCTACTGTAGAGGTTTCAAGCTCCTATCTAAAAAATGTGGAATTTTCCATTTTTTGCCATGTGTGTTTATTTGTTGTTTTTTTTCTCAGGGGCGATCGTATCGACCCAGTGGTTCTAGAATATCGTGGGAGGGCTCATTGGAAAGGAAATTAAAAGTTATAGTGCCCTTTTTAAGTGACCAAAAAAATGAAGGGCAGCTAGGCCCCCTCCCACGCTCATGTTTTCCCCAAAGTCACCTGATCAAAATTTTGAGATAGCCATTTTGTTCAGCATGGTCGAAAATATTATAAATATGTCTTTTAGGATGACTTAATCCCTCGAAGCCCCCAGGGGGAGGGCTGAAAGTTATGAACTTTATCCAATGTTAATATATAGTATTGGTTATTGGGACCCGGCTCAATGGTAACCGAAACTCTAGAAGACGGTATTTTGATACTAATAGATACATCAAAAGAATTGGATTTTAATGCTGATTTCAAATATTTAAGTTTCATCAAGTTTAGTCCTACCCATCGAAAGTTACGCGCCTGAAAAAATTTGGCTGATTTTCGAAAAAAGGGGGAAATACCCCCTTAAAGTTATAGAACCTAAATGAAAATCACACCATCATATTCCAAGTACCAGAGAACCTTAATGTAGAGGTTTCAAGCTTCTATCTACAAAAATGTGGAAATTTGTATTTTTTGCCAGAAGGAAGACCACGGATGCATGTGGTTTTTATTTTTTCCCAGGGATGGTCTTATCGACCCAATGGTCCTAGAATATCGGGGGAGAGCTCATTGGAGTGGAAATTAAAAGTTCTAGTGCTCTTTTTAAGTGACCAAAAAAACTGTAGGGCAACTAGGCCCCCTCCCACGCTCATTTTTCCCAAATGATAAAAATTTTGAGATAGCCATTTTTTTCAGCATGTTCGAAAATATTATAAGTATGTCTTTTAGGATGACTTAATTCCCCGAAGTTCCCGGGAGGAGGGCTGAAAGTTATGAACTTTACCCAATGTTAACATATAGTATTGGTTATTGGGAAGTATACAGTACAGACGTTTTCAGGGGAGATATTTCCTGGTAGTGGGGGGGGGGGGTCAGGGGTTATATGGGAGGATCCTTCCATGAAGGAAGTTTTCATGGGGGAAGGGACATTGCTATGAAGGGGACGCCGGATTTCCCAGCATCATTTAAAAAAGATCAGAAATTAAATATAAAAAAACAAGTTTTTCAACTGCAACAGCAGCAACATCAAAACTTTAAACGAACAGAAAATATTACATATATTATTGGGTTCACCCCCTAGTCAATACCTCACTCTTTAAGCCAGAGATTTTTTAGTACTTTCATAAGAGCTATTTATTCTAATTAACGGCCTTGTGATTAAGTGGTCATTTTTAAAGAATTGGAACAAAATTCGAACTTTCGCTTAAAGAGCAAGGTATTGACTAAGGGGCGAACCCTCTAATATACATACTAAAAATATATGAATATAGAAGTTCGTTACGTAAGTTAATTCGTAAGTTACGTATATTTATTACTAATAAAAACGTTCGTAAATAAAATGAAACAAATTTCGAGAAAACCATTTAACCAAATAAAAGTAAATTAATATGAAAATTTTGTTTTAATTATTCATTTAATGTGAGCCAAGATCAAAACCTGTATTTATTAAAAAATTTTCAAATATTAAATAAAAAAAACGAGTTTTTTTAACTGAAAGTAAGGAACAATATTAAAAATTAAAACAAACAGAAATTATTACTTCAATTAAAGAAGCTGTCCTCTCCTCAACGCCGCTCTCTTTACGCTAAAGTTTGACTTTCTCACAAGTCTTTTTTTTCAAACAGTAAAAAACTTTAGCGTAAAGAGCGAACCGTTGAGGAGGGGACAGCCCCTTTCATATACGGAATAATCTCTGTTCGTTTTAAGTTTTAATGTCGCTCCTTACTTTCAGTTAAAAAAACTTGTTTTTTTATTTAATTCCCAATAAGGCATCTCAGCAGTATCCCAAGAACGACTGAAAATATTATGTTCAAACTTTCGGGCCTACTTCTGCTCTTAAAATTTAACCAAATCAAAATAGCGTAAGTGTATCCAAGCTATCAAAGAAAGAAAACAGATTTTTCTGCGAATGGTATCAAGTTTTCCATTTCAGGAGAACTAGAGGAGGTATGAAACTAAATTAAACACTACTATTTGTGTCCAGATTTTTAAAAGGGTGTAGCCTACATTGTTAAAAATTGCTGAAAATTTTTCTCCAGCATACAAATAGCAGGCCAAACTATAAATTCTTAAGAAAATGAAAAGATTTAAAGTATTATTTTTTTCCCCTGAAAAGACTATGTCAATATAAAAGAAAAGTTTTTCAAGGAAAAGTAAAGAACTCTATTAAAAAAAAAAATAGCAAAAATAAAATCAAATAATCTACCTAGAGTAAAACTCCCACAAATCAGCATCGATAAATAACTGAAACCCAAAATGAACAGAAATTACAATAAATAATCGAGTTAAACTCAGAACAAGCACAAATTAACATAAGTTGGGCTCAAAACCCCTATGCCTTCCCAAGGCCAGAACATAATTTGCACTTTACTGAAAAAAATACAAATGAATGTGCATTGTCAGTTTAATATACATATACTGATACTTAGTAATCAAAATGTTAATATTATTTGATTTATTAAAGTTATAGAAGTAAAAACGTTTATATTTTTTTACTTTTTTCAAACATTTACATTTTAAAATCGTCACTTTGCTCAAAATAATCTAAAGGTCTAATAGCTATGCATCCAGGTGTGTCATCCCCTCCCCGTAGCCCCTGGGCAAGGATTATAAATTATGCAATTTGCCTATTGTTTAAATGCAGGATTTATTAATATAAAAATTGGAAAAGTTTAGCTCTGGGTTTATCCAGAAAGGCTAAGGGTATTAAGGTGAAACTTTGGAGAATATTGAGGGGTATGTTAAACTATACCAAAAGGTCCTATGTGCATCCAAATTATCGAAAGGGAGGATCTGCAGTATCTTAACCCTTTCGCGCCTGACGTGACCTTTATGTCACGCAACTTTAGGAATTTTCTTTTTTTTTCTACTAAAGACATCTATTCAAATTTGGTATCATTAAATTTGCTGTTTCAAGAGCTGCAAGATGGTGGGTTGCACGATGGTGGTTGACCATCCTAGGGGCTATCAGACTTATTCTTGCCGGAGAGCACCCATTAAAACTGAAATAGTCAAATAACCCTGTTTATTTTGCCTATGCTGAGCTCGTAACTTGAGGTAAGGGATTGTGTAATGATTCGTTAGAATTACCATTGTCTATAGAACATTTTGATGTAAATTTCAAATTGTTATGTTTTATCAGTGGACTACAAAAAGCAAAAACCAGCTGTGACAGATATGTCACGTCCGCATCTGCTGATTTCTGACCCGTGACATACATGTCACGTCAGCGAGTGCCGTTTTTTTTATCCGTGACATTTATGACCCATCAGCAGGTACTGTTTAGCTACTAGTGGTTAAATATGGTTTTCTTGTTTATTGCTAATCTTGTTAATGTTAATCTTGTTAACCCTAGAGGCTTTCTTGGGCCTGGATACAATAACCTGGACATCAAATCTCTTGTTTCAGGTTACCATGACGAAACGAAGGAACCTTACAGACTCACAAATCTTGGCATACCTTGACGAGGATATATCTGAAGATAATGGAGGGGACATTGACGTTGACGAGCAATACGACCGAGCAGACAGGGGTCCTGAGCTATTTGCGGAAGACCCTCTCGAAAATCGTTCCTTTCTCAACAGTTACGTAGAGCTGCAACCCTTGCGTATCAAAGATTTCGCTGACATCGACACGTCTGATGTTGTCAGGTCTGACGTATATTTAGCAGGAACATCAAGCTCTTGTGTTCCTGACAGCAGTTTCGAAATGGCTGGAGATATCCTTGATTCAGCTCCCCCAGAAGTCATTGCTTTAAAGGGACCAGGGTCTTCTCAACGAAGTTAGTATTGATCCTCCTGTAGGAGATCTTCTATACGATTCTGATGCGGAGACTTCGTCGTTATATGACTGTAATATTGGTACTAGTGAATCTGATTCGGATGAACCGCTATTGAACTTGCTGTGGAATAGAACGAAATGCAAGACACAAGTGAGTGACTTCTCGGAGCCAACTGGAGTTAACTTCAATTTCTTTCAAGGTTGGGAGATCTGTTCAGACTACTTTGTCGAGATACTTGGGGATGAATTCCTTGACCTTGTGGTTTTTCAGTCAAACCTATATGCAACGCAGCATGGGAAAATCCTGAGGCTGACAAAAGAAGAGCTCCTGACGTTCATCCCCATCAACCTTTTCATGGGCTATCATCAGCTTCCATCGATTTGATCTTACTGGCAGTGCGATCTTGATCTTCATGTCGCCTTCGTTGCTACAGCAATGCCTCGCGATCGTTTCCTGCAAATTCTCAGAGTCTGGCATTGTAGTGATAAGACCAAGCGCCTTAAGGACTGCCAAGACAAACTGTACAAGCTTCGAGAAGTAATAGAACTGCTAAATATGCAGTTCAGCAAAGCAAACCATGGGACTCGCGATCAAAGCATCGATGAATCAAAGATCCTCTTCAAAGGGAGGTCATCATTAAAGCAGTACAATCCTCAAAAGCCTATCAAGAGGGATATAAAATATGGTGTAGAGCAAGCAGCACTGGATTCATCCATCAATTTGAGGTATATCAAGGCAGCAAGGTCGACGCAGACCAAACATTTGCGCAATTTGGTTTAGGAGGCAGAGCGGTTTGTGAAATGACAGCTAGCCTCAAAGGGAAAGGCTATATTGTTATGTTTGACAACTTCTTTACTTCGTTGCCACTTTTGGAGTACCTCTACAAAGAAACGATACATGCGTGCGGAAAGATACGAGGAAACAGAAAAGGCCTCCTGGTACTAAGAGAAGACAAAATGCTTCTTCGAGAACAGTTTGATTTCAAAGCCAGCTTGAAAAACACGAGAGTATTTAATTCGAAGGATAATCGTACAGTTATGATGGCTTTGAACTACCACGGTAATGAAGGAGGGGAAGTTAGCAGAAAGCAGAAAGATGAAAAAACCATGCTAATAAAGTGCCCTCTCATTATTAAGGACTACAATCGGTTTATGGGTGGGGTCGACAAGGCAGATATGCTGAGAGCAATCTACGGTCATGAGCGTAAATCCATGAAGTGGTGGCATCGTCTTTTCTTCGGCTTCGTCGACATGGCAGTCTGCAATGCTTACGTTTCGTACCACGAGAGCCACTCGATGGCACTTCTTGATTTCAAAAGGCACGTTGTACAGGCCCTTGTACTTTCAGTTTCTGCGAAGCCATCTAGGAACGGTAGGTCTCCCAGGAGTCCCAGGACGGTTTCAAACACAAAACGTAGAACGACGATGGAAAGTGTGAGTGCCGACATACGGTTGAAAAACCATGGCATTCATTGGCCTCGTCTTAGAAAGAAAAGGCAAAAATGTGAGATGTATTGCCTTAAAGGAATAGGGTGGAAGCCTTTTACTTATTGCCAAGCTTGTAGTTAGACCCTGTGTATTAGCAAGGAGACCAACTGTTTCCTGGAGTACCATGAAATCGAGTGAAATGAATCCTTATGGTTAACTTGAAGACTTTCTTTTCTTTTCGTATCCACTTTTTGTACTTTTGAATGGTTTCTTCATTAATATTTGAATATTTGCATATTTTTTTGGTAAGCAGTAAGCGCTGACAGGTTAGTTATGTCAAGGACTGAAAAGCTTCACTAGCTGACGGGTCATATCTGTCACAGATCAAAAAACTGCAGTCACTGACATGCAATCTATGTCACAGTAGAAAATCTCATACTTTGAGTTGAGTGACGTCTTTTTAAACATCAGATTCGTGATCAGGAGCATCAGATTAGTTGAAAATGTGTCTTCGATCATTCTGGTCTTGCAAAAACAAGGTCCCCGGCGCGAAAGGGTTAAGATCGGCTGGGGCTATTAGGTTAAAACTTCCATGACATGGTTAGCGGAATGTTGAAAGGTCGTTGGTTTATGTCAGCCCACCTCTTATGCCCTTTTCAAATTCTCTCCCTTCAAAACATTCAAAACATCAAAATTTTAAAATAGTAATTTTGTTTAAAATAGTCTAATGGTTAATAACTATGTTTATATGGAAGACATAACCCTATACAGCTTATGAGAGGGCTGCCAAACACAATCAAAATACGGTGTGGGCATGCTGGTTGTTAAATAACGTATCAGCCAAATCTAAGGAACGGCTGAGGTATTAAGTTGAATCTTTCAGTTTATGTTGGGGGGATGCTGAAGAGCGATACAAGTGCATCCTACCCTCATTGCCCTTTTTCATTGCCCCTCCCCTCAACACTGATCAAAATTTTGAACAATTTATTTTGTTCAAAATAGTCAAAAGGTCTAGTAACTATGCCACCGTGGATGCAATCCCCCCCAACCCCCAGGGCAAGGATTGTAAATTATGCTATTTGCTTATTTTTACATGCATGATTTACCATTAGAAAAGGGGGAAATGTTTTATTCTAGATGTGTTGGAAAATGCCAAGACTTTTAAGGTGAATGTTCGACGAATGTTGAGGGGGGCGTGTTAAACTATCAAAAGATGCGTCTACAGTGTCTCAGGAACGGTGGAGGGTTGAATTAAAATGACACAATAGGCTTTAAAATTTTTAAATCTTAGAAAGTGGTGAAAGGGGCAGGAGCTAAACTTTTGCTTGAAGTAATTTTTTTTTGCTTTAAAGTTTGACTTGAATATAGAATTTAGTTTCTACTCATTTTAATATTTATTCATTCATCTATATCAGTACATGTCACCTTTATGTGTGACCTGATTATTTAGTTTAATTTGTGTTGGTTTTGGGTATCATTCTGTCTGTGATTGTAAATTCTGGTCGTTTGGAATTTGAATTATTAGAGAACTTCAATTCTGTAGGTCTTAAGTTTTGTATGGCTCTTTATTTTTCTCTAAATAACATAATTGGAATTTGAATTATTAGAGAACTTTAATTCTGTAGGTCTTAAGTTTTGTATGGCTCTTTATTTTTCTCTAAATAACATACTTATCAGAAAATTTTCTTTATATTTTCTTAGAAAAAAGGACCCGCTTCATTAAAAGGCATATGACCTTGATGAAAATTGTAGCACCAAATTGGGTGTGTCCAAAAGACGCAAAAGTTTGACGTGGCTCTTTATTTTTCTCTAAAAAACTTACTTTTTACAAAGTTTTCGATAAATTAATTTAGAAAAAAGGAACCGCAACGTAATAAGGCGTCTGACCTTGATGAAAACTATAGCAGCTAATTCAGTGTGTCCTAAAGATACAAGTTTGATGTGGCTCTTTTCTTTTCTCTAAAAAAATTATTTTTCCGAAATTTTTCTTTATTTTAATTTAGAAAATAAAGGAACAGTATCGCAAAACAGCGCATGACCTTGATAAAATTAAATAAAAAAAACAAGTTTTTTTAACTGAAAGTAAGGAGCGACGTTAAAACTTAAAACGAACAGAAATTATTCCGTATATGAAAGGGGCTGTCCCCTCCTCAACGCCTTGCTCTTTACGCTAAAGTTTTTTTACTGTTTAAAAAAAAAAGAGTTGTGAGAAAGTCAAACTTTAGCGTAAAGAGCAAGGCGTTGAGGAGGGGACAGCCCCTTTCATATACGGAATAATTTCTGTTCGTTTTAAGTTTTAATGTCGCTCCTTACTTTCAGTTAAAATAACTTGTTTTTTTTATTTAATTTTGAACGTTTTTGAATAAATGCAGGTTTTGATGTTGGCTCACAGTACATGAATAATTAAACCAAAATTTTCATATTAATTTACTTTTATTTGGTTAAATGGCTTTCTCGAAACTTGTTTCATTTTATTTACGCACGTTTTTATTAGTAATAAATATACGTAACTTACGAATTAACTTACGTAGCGAACTTCTATATTCATATATTTTTAATACATATATTAGGGGGTTCGCCCCCTAGTCAATACCTTGCTCTTTAAGCGAAAGTTCAAATTTTGTTCCCATTCTTTAAAATTGGCCGCTTAATCACGAAGGCCGTTAATTAGAATAGATAGCTCTTATGAAAGTACTAACAAATCTTTGGCTTAAAGAGCGAGGTATTGACTAGGGGGTGAACCCAATCATATATGTAATATTTTCTGTTCGTTTAAAATTTTGATGTTGCTGCTGTTGCAGTTGAAAAACTTGTTTTTTTATATTTAATTTCTGATCTTTTTTTAAATAATGCTGGGATGTCCGGCGTCCCCTTCATAGCAATGTCCCTTCCCCCATGAAAACTTCCTTCATGGAAAGATCCTCCTACATAACCCCCGGCCCCAGGCACGTACGCAGGAATTTTTTTCGGGGGGGGGGGGGCCCAATTTGTTTCAGGGGGGGGGGGGCAAATTCTTCAAACCCATTATTCGGTGAGAAATATCAGAAAATTATGGGAAAATAAAAATCGTGGGATTTCGAGGAGGGGCCGGGTCCGGAGGCCCCCCCCTGCGTACTTCCCTGATCGAACCCCCCCCCACTACCAGGAAAAATCTCCCCTGAAAACGTCTGTACTGTATACTTCCCAATAACCAGTACTATATGTTAACATTGGGTAAAGTTCATACCTTTCAGCCCTCCTCCCGGGAACTTCGGGGGATTATGTCCTCCTAAAAGACATACTTATAATATTTTCGAACATGCTGAATAAAATGGCTATCTCAAAATTTTGATCAGGTGACTTTGGGAAAAAAATGAGCGTGGGAGGGGGCCTAGTTGCCCTCCATTTTTTTGGTCACTTAAAAAGGGCACTAGAACTTTTAATTTCCATTCCAATTTAGCCCTCCCACGATATTCTAGGACCACTGGGTCAATACGATCACCCCCGGGGAAAAAAAAAATAAACACGCACCCGTGATCTTTGGTCTGGCAAAAAATGGAAAATTCCACATTTTTATAGATAGGAGCTTGAAACTTCTAAAGTAGGGTTTGTTGATGTGTAGCATATGATGGTGTGATTTTCATTCGGGTTATATAACTTTTAAGGGGTCTTTCCCCCTTTTTTCGAAAATCAGCCAAAATTTTTCAGGCGCGTAACTTTTGATGGGTAAGATTAAACTTGATGAAACTTATATATTTGAAATCAGCATTAAAATATAATTCTTTTGATGCATCTATCACTATCAAAATACCGTTTTCTAGAGTTTCGGTTACCATTGAGCCGGGTCCCAATAACCAATACTATATTTCAACCTTTCAGCCCTCCTCCTGGGGGCTTCGAGGGATTAAGTCATCCTAAAGGATATAGTTATAATATTTTCGACCATGCTGAACAAAATGACTATCTCAAAATTTTGATCAGATGACTTTGGGATAAAATGAGCGTGGGAGGGGGCCTAGTTGCCCTCCATTTTTTTTGATCACTGAAAAAGGGCACTAGAACTTTTAATTACCGTTCCAATGAGCCCTCCCACGATATTTTAGGACCACTGGGTCGATACGATCACCCCTGGGAAAAAGAAAGAGAAAAAAAAAAAAAAAAAAAATAAACACGCATCCGTGATCTTTCTTCTGGCAAAAATTGGAAAATTCCACATTTTTTAGATAGGAGCTTGAAACCTCTACAGTAGGGTTCTCTGATACTCGGAATATGATGGTGTGATTTTCATTAAGGTTCTGTAACTTTTAGGGGTCTTTCCCTCTTTTATAGAAAATCAGCCAAATTATCTCAGGCACGTAATTTTTGTTGGATACGATTAAACTTGATGAAACTCATATATTTGACATCTGCATTAACATATAATTCTTTTGATGTATCTATTGGTATTAAAATTCCGTTTTTTAGAGTTTCGATTACCATTGAGCCGGGTCGCTCCTTACTTACAGTTCGTTACCACGAACTGTTTGATTAAATTAAAAAAAAATTTAACTGAAAGTAAGGAGCAACATTAAAACTTAAAACGAGCAGAAATTATTCCGTAAATGAAAGGTTGTACCCTCCTCAATACCTTGCTCGTTACACTAAAGCTGCTAGCACTTTAAAAAAAACTTCCTTTTCTAATTAAACGTGTTTGAGTAGTGCTACTGTGCTTCAGTAGCCGTTCTTAAAAAATTGGGACAAACTGTCAAACTTTAGCGTGAAGAGTAAGGTATTAAGGAGGGGCAACCCTTCATGTACGGAATAATTTGTGTTCGTTCTGAGTTTTAATGTTGCTCTTTACTTTAAAAAAAAAATTTTTTTTATTGAATTCTGTTCGTTTTTTAAATAAAGCAGGTATATCTGTCTCACCCTTCATGAAATATATCCTCCTCACACAAAACTCCCCCGTAAAAAATTCTATCCAACGTAAAGTACATCCCTCCCCCCCTCAATTTTCCTCCCGACAGTTCCATTCTCGCTGAAAATCTCCCTCCTAGTAAAATTTATTGCGGATGATTTAGCCTGAAAAATTATCCTTAGCTTACTTTCATTTGAAAAAGATTTTAATCTCAAATCGGTTTCTTGATCATTCCTGAAATACTTCCTTCCGTGAAAATTTTCTCCAGAAATCAAGACATACCCCCGGGTAGTTCCCCGGAACATCTCTACATGCAATATTGAGTTAGCAAAGAGAATGTAAGACATTTCAAAAGAATTTCGTATAGGAATTCTGTCAAATCCTCCCAGTGTAAAATTTCCCCTTGAAAATTCCCCCTACCCGGAAATTTCCTTCCCAAGGAAGATTCTCCCAATGGAAATCCACCCCAAGCAAAAAAAAACAAAAACCGAAGAATGTCTGTATTCTTCCCAATAACAAATACCATACATGAACAATGGGTATACGAGGGTATACAATGGGACTCGTGTTTCATAACTTACAGGCCTCTCCCCACGGACTGTGGGGTCATTTTACCCCTAAATACATTGTTATTTGATCTTTTAACTATACTGAACAAAATGGCTATCTCAAAATGTTGATCGGATAACTTTGGGAAATAAATGGGCGTGGGAGGGGGTCATTTGCCCTCCAATCTTTACTGTCACTTTAATAGCACACAAGAACTTTTAATTTCTGTTCAAGTGCGCCCTCTTCTGATCTTCTAGGGCGATTATTTCAATATGATCCCACTAGAAAAAAAACAAAAAAAAACAAACAAATAAACACGGATCCGTGATCTGTCTTCTGGCAAAAATAGCTAAGTTCTACATTTTTGTATATAGGAAATTGAAACTTCTCCAGTAGAGTTCTCAGGTAAGCTGAATCTGATGGTGTGATTTTGTCAAGATTCCTTGAATTTTAGGAGGTGTTTTCCCACTATTTGAAAAATCCGTCAAATTTTTCTCAGGCTCGTATCTTTTGATGGGTAATACTAAACTTAATAAATTTCGTATATTTGGTATCTGCATAATAAGCTAATTCTTTTGGTGCTTTTTTCTGACAAAAAAAAGCAAAGTTCCACATTTTTATATGTAGGAGCTTAAAACTTCTACCAGGTACGCTGAATCTGATGGTGTGATTTTTATCAAGATTCCTTGAATTTTAGGGGTGTTTTCTCCCTGTTTCAAAAATCAGGTAAATTTTCTCAGGTAAAATTTCTCATTTTCTCATAATAAGCTGATTCTTTTGTTGTATCTTTTGGTATAGATTTTCATCTATTGATCAATTGATATAGATTATCTATCGATTCTGATCTATTATCGATCGATTGATGTAGATATCTATTGATGTATTGATCAGTATTGATTCAGAGTTCAAAGTGAACGCATCTGTCTTAAATGGGATTAAATAAAAAAAACAGGTTTTTTTTTTAACTGAAAGTAAGGAGCGACGTTAAAACTTAAAACGAACAGAAATTTTTCCGCATATGAAAGGGGCTGTCCCCTCCTCAATGCCTCACTCTTTACGCTAAAGTTTTTTATTGTTTAAAAAAATAGAGTTGTGAGAAAGTCAAACTTTAGCGTAAAGAGTGAAGCATTGAGGAGGGGACAGTCCCTTTCATATACTGAATAATTTCTGTTCGTTTTTAAGTTTTAAAGTCGCTCCTTACTTTCAGTTAAAAAAAAAAAGTGTTTTTTTTATTTAATTTTTGAACATTTTTGAATTAATACAGGTTTTGATTTTGGCTCACCGCACATGAATGATTAAAACCAAATTGGCATATTAATTTTACATTTATTTGGTTAAATGGCTTTCTCGAACGCTGTTTAATTTTATTTGCGAACGTTTTTATTAGTAATAAATATACGTAACTTATGAATTAACTTACGTAATGAACTTCTATATTCATGTGTTTTTAATAGGTATATTAGGGGGTTCACCTCCTAGTCAATACCTTGCTCTTTACGCTAAAGTTCGAAGTCTGTTCCAACTCTTTAAAAATGACCTTTTAATCACAAAGGCCGTTAATTAGAATAAATAGCTCTTATGAAAATACTAAAAAATATTTGGCTTAAAGACCGAGGTATTTACTAGGGGCGCAACCAATTATGTACGTAATATTTTCTGTTTGTGTTAAGTTTTGATGTTGCTCCTTACTTTCAGTCGAAAAACTTGTTTTTTTTATTTAATTTCTGATCCTTTTTTAAAATTATGCTGGGAAATCCGGCGCCCCCTTCATAGCAATGTCCCTTCCCACGTGATAAATTCCTCCATGGAAAGAGCCTCCCACAAATCCCCCTCCCAACCTCCCCCCCTCCTCCTCGTCACTACAAGAAAAAATCCCCCCTGAAAACGTCTGTATACTTCCCAATAACCAATACTATATGTTAACCACTGTATATATAATTAGGCTACCACTATGTTAACCACTGTATATACTAATTATATATACAGTGATGTTAGCATTGGGTAAAGTTCATAACTTTAAGCCCTCCCCCTGGGAACTTTGGGGATTAAATCATCCTAAAAGACATAGTTATCATATTTTCCACCATGCTAAACAAAATGGCTATCCCAAAATTTTGATCGAGCAACTTTGGGGAAAAATGAGTGTGGGAGGGGGCCTAGTTGCCCTCCATTATTTTGGTCACTTAAAAAGAGAACTAGAACTACTAATTTCCGTTCCAATGAGCCTTCCCATGATATTCTAGGACCACTGGGTCGATATGATCACCCCTGGAAAAAAAAATAAATAAATACGCATCCGTGATCTTTCTTCTGGCAAAACATACAAAATTGCACATTTTTGCAGATAGGAGCACAAAACCTCAACAGTAGGGCTCTCTAATACGCTGAATCTGATTATGTGATTTTAATTAAGGCTCTATAGCTTTTAGGAGGTCTTTCCCCCTTTTTCGAAAATCAGCCAAATTTTCTCAGGTAACTCACGGGACTTTTGATGGATAGGATTAAACTTGATGAAACTTATATATTTGAAATCAGCATAAAAATCTGATTCTTTTAATGTATCTATTGGAACCGATATCTCGTTATTTTGAGTTTCGGTTACTATTGAGCCGGGTCGCTCCTTACTTACAGTTCGTTACCACGAACTGTTTGATATTTTATTAACCAGTAAGCTTTTCAGTAAATCATAAATCCAGTGAAGCTAGTTTGGATTTTGCAATATTTGTCTAAGGATTATGATTCCAAGTGAAATGCCTAGCGCATCCTGACTATCTGAGTTAACCTAAGAACGGATTACTGACTCGTTTATTTATGTGTGATGTCATGCTATTAAAAGATTAACCTGTTCGAGCGAGCTCTCGTTATTCTAGTAAATGTTGAAGCAGGCATTGAGGATGAAATAGTTACAAAACATGCTGCAAACTTCTTCGACATTTCTTGTGTGTGTTATGCTAAGATATTTCTCTAAGCCTCTGTTTCTCCATCTGAGTCTTGCCCGAAGCGTACAGGCCAAAAAGCTTTAGTTAACCATCTCAAGGATATTATTGAGCTTTTCCGAAAATGTGATTCTGATGGGTTACAAGGTCCTGCTTACATGATTCGCATCCCTACTGAAGTTCCTGTTATACCAGCAATAGCTTATTCCCTTTTAGCTACTAAGGTAAATAAAATTCAACAAACTCTTGAAGTTATAAATGGAAAGTTAACACTTTATGAGCTAAATTTCCCACAAATTCATCCGGCTAGTGGTGCCCCTGATGGTTTCGCCACCGTTATTATTTCAAATGTGCCTCCAAGTGTGAATAATCCAGGTAAACGTAAAGAATAGATCGATAAAATTCATGGACATGAATCTGTTGTTAACTTACGATCTGTGGATGGTAAACTAGTTATGAAAATTGAAGATCTGGCTGCAAAAGACTTCTGCAAATTCCTTTTGTCTGTTCTTAATAGTTGGAAGGCAAAATTGATTCGAAAAAAGTTCTATGGTCTCCTTAGAGGAATTCAGCATGATTATGGCTTATCGAATATTTTGGATTGTGACGGAGTCACTGCTGCCACTAGAGTTGGCAATTCTAAGACGGTTAAGCTCGTTTTTTGGGATAATACTGCACTTAAATATGCGCTTAGAATTGGATTGAAAATTTATTATGAATTTCTACGTGTTGTTGAGTTCAAAGCTATTCCTCGTGGCTGCCACTAGTGTTTGTCTCCTGACCACTCTGTAGCTACTTGCAAGAGCCCTATTCTGAAATGTGCGAGATGTTCGGGTCCTCATGAATCAACCAAAGACTCACCTTGCAACATGCCCCACAAATGTGCAAATTTTGCTGCCGATCATGTATCTTATTGCCTAAAATGTCCTAAGCTTCGTGAAATTATTGCAAAATCTGATCGGAAATGAACTTAAAATCTACTAGTACATGCTCTTTTAATATTAATGGAACCAAGGCCAAAGATATATGCATTGACAGTCTGTTGAGCTCTTTTGATGTAGTCTTACTTTAAGAACATTTATTGACCGGTGCCAGCGTTAATTTTTTGCGTACAAGTCCAGATCATATCGTATTTACCCCGAATGCATGGCGTACACGTGGTTGACCTGCAGGAGGTCTGGCGTGTATCATTAAGCGTCAACTCTGCCATTTTCCGTTAAGTGTTATGGTTCTGATGATCATTATCTCGCGATAAGATTTGGCAATATGGCAAATGGTTCTGATGCTCGATTTTCGATTCCTTTGTCCCGTTGTTTACCCCCTAAAGTGTAACAACAAAATGTCATTCTCGTTTCTGTTGACGTCATTATGGCTTCGATTAAGCAACTGAAATGTCGGTCCTCTGATATAGATGGTATTTGCACTTTTCATTTGAATCCACATTCAAAAGAGTTGCTATCTCATTTTCCCTTAAGTGTTATGGTTCTGATGATCATTATCTCGCGATAAGATTTGGCAATATGGCAAATGGTTCTGATGCTCGATTTTCGATTCCTTTGTCCCGTTGTTTACCCCCTAAAGTGTAACAACAAAATGTCATTCTCGTTTCTGTTGACGTCATTATAGCATCGATTAAGCAACTGAAATGTCGGTCCTCTGATGTAGATGGTATTTGCGCTTTTCATTTGAATCCACATTCAAAAGAGTTGCTATCTCATTTACAGCTTTTGTTTCAAATTAAATAAAAAAAAAACAAGTTTTTTTTAGCTGAAAGTAAGGAGCGACATTTAAACTTAAAAAAAAACAGAAATTATTCCAAATATGAAAGGGGCTGTCCTTTCCTCAACGCCTCACTCTTTACGCTAAAGTTTTTATTGTTTAAAAAAAGGTTTTGAGACAGAGTCAAACTTTAGCGTAAAGAGCGAGGCGTTGAGGATGGGAGTTCAAATTTTGTTCCTTAAGAAATTCTTTAAGAATGACCCCTTAATCACAAAGGCCTTTAATTAGAATAAATAGCTCTGATGAAAGTACAAAAAAAACTTTAGCGTAAAGAGCGAGGTAATCACTAGGGGGGAACCAAATCATGCACGTAATTCGTTTTAAATTTTGATTTTGCTCCTTATTTTCAGTTGAAATAATTGTTATTTGTAGTATTTAATTTCTGATGTTTTTTTTAAATAGTGCTGGGAAATCCGGCGCCCCTTTCACAGCAATGTCCCTTCCCCCATGAAAACTTCCTCGGTGGAAAGATCCTCCCACGTAACCCCCGACCCCTCCCCCCCAACTTCCAGAAAAAATCCCCCCAGAAAACTTCCCATACTTCCCGTCTGTATACTTCCAAATAACCAATACTATATGTAAACATTGGGCAAAGTTCATAACTTGTAGACCTTCCCCCAGGGACTGTAGGGGATTAAGTCATCCTCAAAGACATAATTATTGTATTTTTTGACCATGCTGAACAAAATGGCTATCTCAAAATTTTGATCGGGTGACACTGGGAAAAAATGAGCGTGGGAGGGGCCTAGTTGCCCTCCATTTTTTGGTCACTTAAAAAGGGCACTATAACTTTTAATTTCCGTTCGAATGAGCTCTCCCGTGATATTTTAGGACCACTCGTTCGATATGATCACCCCTGGGAAAAAGAAAAAAAACAACAAATAAACACGCATCCGTGATCTTTCTTCTGGCAAAAATACAAAATCCAAATTTTTTGCAGATACAAGCTTGAAACTTCTATAGCAAGGTTCTCTTATACGCTGAATCTGATGGTGTGATTTTCATTAAAGTTCTATGACGTTTAGGGTTGTTTCCCCCTTTTTTCGAAAACAAAGAAAATTTTCCCAGACGCGTAACTTATCATAGGTAAGACTAAACTTGATGAAACTTATATATTTGAAATCAGCATTAAGATGTGATTCTTTCGATGTATCTATTGGTATCAAAACTCCGTTTTTTTAGTTTCGGTTACTATTGAGCTGGGTCGCTCCTTACTTACAGTTCGTTACCACGAACTGTTTGATGTTTCTTTGTAATTCCGTTGTTCCTAATAGTTTCCTTGGTGGCATGGTTACTTCGATTTTGAAGCGAGGTAAAGATCCTGTAAGTGTGATTCGTATAGGCCTATAACTGTCGCATGTAATATTAGCAGGTTATTTGAGGATATTTTATTACATCATGTTAATGATTTAAGGCTTTGATGATTTAATGATTTAAGGATTTAATCATTTAATGACTTTGTTTTAAGGAGCACAGGAAAGGCAATGGGAGACCACGGAATCAAATGGGGAGGAAAAAGTCTCCTGGACTCGTATAATGCTGATGATTTAAGCATCCTAGATGAAAGTGTGAGCAAAATGAATGAAGTTTTAGACGTTTTGCGGGTTGAGGATGCTAGAATTGGTTTGAAGATTAATGTTAGGAAGACTAAGTCACTAAGGCTAGGAATAAGTGAAGATGAAAAGGTGCCATTGGGTAATGAAAAGATTGATCAGGTGGGCAGCTTCACTTATCTTGGTAGTATTATTAGTAAAGATGGTGGGAGCAGTGAAAATGTTAAAAATAGAATAGCCAAGGCTCAGGGTGTTTTTTTCACAGCTAAAAAAAGTCTGGAAGAATAGGAAGATAAGTCTGCAAACCTAGATTAGAATCTTAGAAGCTACAGTGATGGCAATGGTTAAAGACGGCTTTGAAGCACGGGCGCTCCGAAAAGCGGATGAAGACTTGCTTGACGTTTTCCACAGAAATTGCCTACGAAGTGTTCTTGGTACGCGGCTGACCAATGGTCTTTTAATCAATAGGCTATATGAACAATGGAATTCAATACGGTTCTCTATTATTATAATGAAAGAAAGGTTGAGTTGGTTAGGGCACGTTGTACGGATGAAGGATGACAGATTGCCGAAGATTGTTCTTTTTGGCCCACCATTGAGAGCTGAACGGAAAGCAGGTCGTCCTAGTCTGGAATGAGATGACGTCATAAAGAGAGATTGAAATGCCCTTAGACCTTTGTGTGAGGTTATATAAAGAGAGGCGGTAAATACGTCGGGAAGGAGAAGGATCATCCGTAGCTCTGTTGGTCTCAGGCGCCTTGATGCTGTGGTGAGTTGTTAGTAGTAGTAGTAGTAGATGATGATGATTTATTTATAACCCACTTACAATGGAAAAACAGTTGAGTAATAAAGAAAAGAAAGAAAGAAAAATTCACTACAAAAATTAAAAATAAATAAACAAATATGACAAATAAATAAAAATATCAAACAGCACTAAGCAACCGAAAAACCCGGTAAAACAGGTAGAGGGTATCTTCGAAAGAACGCTAGATAAACAAGCACTGAAAATGTATGGAGAAAGCACCCCTCCCTGTCTAACTCCACGGCGAACATATATATTCCCGAAAATCTGACCATTTGAATTCAATCTTACAAAAGAATTAAGATACCAAACTTTTTAAACCAAAAGAATAGAGTCGTTTGTACCAAGCTCATATAAAGAGTAAAGGGCCTGTGAATGAACAACACCGTCGAACGCTTTGGACACATCAAGTGCACATATATGCAGAGCTTGTCCCTTAACGCAAGCACCTCTTAAAAGAACTGAAAGGGCTCGATGCGCATGCTGGCAGCCAATTTGTTATTTAAACCCAAACTGATTAGCATCATAATCATCATCATAACAAAATTCCGCTTTTTAGAGTTTTGTTTACTATTCAGCCCAGTCGCTCCTTACTTACAGTTCGCTACCACGAACTGTTTGATCATAGAACCGAATTTAGTTCCCACTAAAGATATATACAGCCCAGATGAAATAAGTGGCAGAATAAATAGGCGTTTTTAAGGTTGATGTCACTGGGTTCCCTTGAAGTCTCATTAAATAATGTACAATGGTCCATAGTGGTGCGTCGACTATTGCAGAGGGGGTCTGTTGATCTTTCTGCAGGTGGGGGTCGGAAGCTGAATCTTCAAAAAGTGGATTTTGGAAAAAAAAATCAAAAGTGAGACGTCCTTCAGGTAAATACGAAGAAAGGGGGAGAGTAAAATATACCCCATATTTTTCTTCTTAATCTGAATAATATTTTTGGACAGTAATCCAAAATGGGAGCTGTGGGTTAATAATTTGCTGAAAATAGTGCACTTTGGCCCTGGAGTATTTGTGGGGATCAGCGTTGTTTTATTTGTATTTGTTATGTTGTTTTTTTTTTGTTTTTTTTTTTTTGTACGAGAATATGTTTTTTTAATTAGCATATTTCTTAAGAGTAGTGTAACACGAAAACAAATCATCCCTATTACCACCTAGCCCCCTTAAACATATTGAAAATAATTTCACATCCCAAGATATATTTCAGGGTCCAATTTTTCAGGGATGATAATTCTTATCATTTTTGAATCGTGGTAATGCAAAGGTTAAACTTGAGATGAAACAATAGACTTTGAAATGGGAAGGCCGCCTGTCTCCCTACATTTATGATTACGCAACCCTTGATAAAGATATATAATAAACAGCAAAACCTGTGGATAGGAACGAAAACTTTAAAAAGCTAAATTTTTGTTCCAATAAATGCATCACCAGAATCAATCCCCCCCCCCCCATGCTGAGTCTGCAAAATATATTAGTTTTAAATTTGATTATTAAAACTTGTCATCATAAGAAAATCTTTAATTTCTCCCAGAAAGTGTATTTTCAAATTTAAAGGTGGGGGAAATGTCAAGGAAAACATGTTCCCCTGGAACCCCCCCCCCCCAATTGACATCACCTAACAAGTGTGATAAACTTTAAAATTGGCATCTAAAAATTACGAAAACCAGGAGGGCCTGAGAGAACTCTTCTGATCCAAGAGTGCCTATGGTTCTTGGCTCTCTCTCTCTCTCTCTCTCTCTCTCTCTCTCTCTCTCTCTCTCTCTCTCTCTCTCTCTCTCTCTCTCTCTCTCTCTCTCTCTCTCTCTCTCTCTCTCTCTCTCTTTCTCTGTCACTTTCTCTTACTATCTCTCTATAGACATTTAAAAATTATTTTTCCAAAATTAAGACTCTAAGCCAACTAATCCCAAATTTTGACCTACCTGGATCGTTTTTCATTATATTGACAAACATTGTCAATATTACACAAGTTCTAAAAAAATCGTCAATATATTTTATGTCATATATATATATATATATATTTTTATATATATATATATATATATATATATATATATATATATATATATATATATATATATATATATATATATATATATATATATATATATATATATATATATATATATATATATATATATATATATATATATATATATATATATATATATATATATATATATATATATATATATATATATATATATATATATATATATATATATATATATATATATATGACTTCACTGACTTTAGACCTGAGGGTACCTTAGATTAATTTGTCCTCAGTAGATATTAAAAACGATGGGGTTTGCTTCTCTTGTACTTGAAATGAACGCAACGGCTCTAACCTATAGCAATTGCCCCTCCAAGCTTGGCTACTGGATAAAGTGCATATAGTCTGATACCTTTAAGTATATGAATATTTTTTTAATTTTGTTATTAAAAACTCAGGGGGAAACATGTTCCCCTGGAACCCCGCCCCCCCCCCCCCAATTGACATCACCTAACAAGTGTGAGAACTTTAAAGTTGGTATCTAAAAATTACGAAAACCAGGAGGGCCTGAGAGAACTCTTCTGATTCAAGACTGCCTATGGTTCTTGGCTCTCTCTCGCTCTCTCTCTCTCTCCTTTCTCTCTCTCTCTCTCTCTCTTTCGCTTTCTTTCTTTCTTTCTCCCTCTCTCTTTCTTTCTCTCTCTTTTCTCTCTCTTTTTTTCTCTCTCTCCCTCTCTCTTGCTCTCTCTTTCTCTCTCTCTCTCTCTCTCTCTCTCTCTCTCTCTCTCTCTCTCACTCACTCTCTCTCTCTCACGATCTCTCTCTCTCTCTCTCACTCTCTCTCTCTCTCTCTCTCTCTCTCTCTCTCTCTTTCTCTCTCTCTCTCTCTCTTTCTCTGTCACTTTCTCTTACTATCTCTCTATACACATTTGAATTAAGACTCTAAACCAACTAATCCCAAATTTTGACCTACCTAGATCGTTTTTCATTATATTGACAAACATTGTCAATATTAAACAAGTTCTAAAAAAAAGTCGTCAATATATTTTATGTGTGAATTTTCTAGCATAAAAACCGATTTATGCAAATTTGATTAACCCAGGTCGGAGCGTTTAAGAATAGTAATATCGTCGTTGCTACTCCGTATGTAAAGCTCGGAGTTAACCACAGTTTATTTAAATAGCAGTATGATCATTCTCTATCTCACCCATTATAAAAACCCGGACCGGGGTGCGAGTGCTCCGGAGAACGTTTTTGCAGATATAAACATAAGCGAGGTCAGATCTTTTCACGGGTAGACAAGTCAGATTTCTCTCGGACACGAAACAAGTGGAAACCCGCTATTACGAATAATGCACTTGGTAACCATTTCTCAGTGATTGACGAAAACAGACTAAACCGCTAATGCAGAAAGAAGTGGGAGGAGCTTTTTGTTCGCACCGAGAACGAAGACCAGAAATAATCTGCGATAAGCTTACTGTTCTATTCTATAAACTGTGGAGTTAACTGACAAACTTCAGGTTGACAGCTGGTTAAGGTGGCTGGGTCTATAATTCTCAAATAGACGATTTCAGAAAGAATAGAGTAGGGGGCAAGAAAAGGTGCCCAAATTTTCACATAGTCATATATATATATATATATATATATATATATATATATATATATATATATATATATATATATATATATATATATATATATATATATATATATATATATATATATATATATGACTTCACTGACTTGAGACCTGAGGGTAACTTAGATTAATTTGTCCTCAATAGATATTAAAAATGATGGGGTTTACTTCTCTTGCACTTGAAATGAACGCAACGGCTCTAAACTATAGCAATTGCCCCTCCAAGCTTGGCTACTGGATAAAGTGCATATAATCTGATACCTTTAAGTATATGAATATTTTTTTAAATTCTGTTATTCAACCCTAATATTTTAACTTGTTAAGTAAAGGGCTTAATCCCCATAGCTAGTGTTGAAGGTCTTACCCTGGAATGTTATCTCTACAGATATCAACTAATAACTGGCACTCAGAAACTTAAAAATTATACTTTTATCCACTTTTGAAAGTTAATATTGTTTATTTCAAGACAGGAATATAACGTGAACACCCACTTTTTGGGATGTCCTAAATGTCACGTTTCGACAGTTTAGGCCTCCGACACCACATTATAATAGGATCTTTTTTGCTTTTTTGAATATAGATTTCATTTTAAGGTTTGGATGGGTGTGATACTCTTTTATCACTTTTATGTTCACCAGTTATGTTTTCTCGTACAAGCCCTTGCTCCTACTTTGTTCTAAGAGCAAACTGTTTTCTAGATCGAATAGCCTTCAAGGAATGTTCAGTCTTTTTCCGATTTAGGTTTCATTTCATGGAATAACAATTCATACGAAATAACATGTATTGAAGTGGTTGACTTTAGCCACATTTAACCACTTTAATGAAATATTTTGGAGTCGTTGGGTAGTCTGTAAACAATAGGTCAAAATTCAAATAAATTGAATTTTTTTTATGTTTTTACCTTTTAAGTTTTTAAACGTTTGACCAGTCTGGTATTTAAAAACTTGCTCCTGATCAAAACAAGGAGGCCAAATTTGAAAAAAAAACAAACAAACTAAGATATAGACTAGTTTTGTAGATAATTATGGGGTAAATCATAAAAACAACTAACTTTGGGGGGAGGCTCTGGACGCGTTTCAGAAGGCTCTCCATCTGATGTCTGGTTAGAATCTGCTGTACTTGATATAGAATTGACGCTGTTAGTAAAAAAAAAACCAAAAATATGATAAAATGTTTGAAGTGTGTATGTCTTACACCCTTTTCCATTGATGCTTCAAGAAAGGGTATACATCCAGAATAATTTGTAAGGTGTCACTTAAAGGGCTAGCTTTCACCCTAGAGAGCATGTGAAAGTTTAAATTAACATAAATAGAAACTAGATTGACTATTTTGAGCCCAATCTATGGGTTTGACTTGTATAGCACTTCTATGTACTATATATATATATATATATATATATATATATATATATATATATATATATATATATATGTGTGTGTGTGTGTGTGTGTGTGTGTGTGTGTGTGTGGGTGTATAGAAACTGGATATTGAAAAATATCCATGAACTGGATACAAATAAATATGGAAATTAGATATAGAGCATAGAAAATAGATTGACTATATTGAGCCCTTTGGGTTTGATTTTTATAGATGGTTTCTATATACTTGTTTCTAAAGCAGTGGACTTTGCTCTTTTGGATTAGCAGCCCCTTACTAAATGAGGAGGAAGTTAACGCAGTTTTTATGTGCAGCATAGTATCTCATTAGCATAGATATAATTCAGTTCGTAAAAGAACCTATAAATTGCATGATTGGATGCTGGCACACGAGTTGGAAAAGGAAACGGAATATAGTGTTTGCACTATTATGAATTCCTGTCTGATTCTCTTCTCTTCCGAACCTCCAAATTAGGCTAAAAATGGAAAAGCAAAAATATGAAATTAGAGGACGGTGCTTTTCTTGAAGTTCAGTTGAAAAATAAGCGAGGCAAAGACAAATTCTAAGGATAGAAATTCTACGATGAAGGTAAGATAGAAACAAACAATTCGTGGTAACGAACTGTAAGTAAGGAGCGACCGGCTCAATAGTAACCGAAACTCTAAAAAACGAAATTTGATACCAATAGATACATCAAAAGAATTGGAGTTTCATGCTAATTTCAAACGTATACGTTTCATCAAGTTAAGTCTTACCCATCAAAATTTACGGGCCTGAGAAAATTTGCCTTAATTTTGAGAAAGGGGAAACAGACCCTAAAAGTCATAGTATTTTAATCAAACTCACACCATCAGATTCAGCGTATCAGAGAACCCCTACTGTAGAAGTTTCAAGTTCCTATCTGCCAAAATGTGGAATTTTGTATTTTTTGCCAAAAGAAAGATCACGGATGCGTGTTTTTTTTTTCCAGTGGTGATCGTATCGATCCAGTAATCCTAGAATATCGTGAGAGGGCTCATTCAAACGTAAATTAAAAGTTCCAGTGCCCTTTTTAAGTGACCAAAAAAATTCGAGGGCAACTTGGTACCCTCCCACGCTCATTTTTTCCCGAAGTCACCCAATCAAAATTTGAGATAGCCATTTTGTTCAGCATAGTCAAAAATCCAGTAAATATGTCTTTGAGGATGACTTAATCCCCCACAGTTCATGGCGGAAGGGCGGCAAGTCATGAGCTTTGCCCATTGTTTTCCCATAGTATTGGTTATTGGGAAGTATACAGCCGTTTTCAGGAGGGATTTTTCCTGGTTGGGGGGAGGGGTCAGATTTGGGGGTTAAGAGTATATACCAAGGTACTACTTCTACGACTTTATTTTCCTTCCGGTTTTTCTGGTAGGTAAACAGGTCATTACACTCGGTCATTACACTCTTTGTCAAGAGGAGACAAACTGAAAAGATAAATGTAATAATTAACAATTATTGGACAGGGTCAATATGCTTTTCATCTTTGGTATTATTTGATTCATTGACTGTTTGATCAATGACAGTAACGTTTGATAGATTTTTTTTACGTTAAATACTCTAGTTTATTTTCTTAGATTTTAAAACATTTTGTAAGAAAATAAATGTCAGTGGGGGTGAGGGGGAAAAATCAGGTCTGGGGTGAAAATGTGGTCTGAGAGAGTCAGTTGTCCCCTCTGTCCCATTGGAAATTACGCTCCTCAACCCAGCCCCTTGCCACTTACTGGCAGGGGCGAATCCAGGGAGAGGGTGCGCGCGCCAACCCATATTCTTCTTCTTCTTCTTGCATGAGGGATTCAGTAGCACGAGGATTCAGTTGCATGGGAGTTCAGTTGTACAGGGTTTTGGTTATACAGGGGTTCACTTACATGGAGCGATCCAGTTGAACTAGGGGGGGGATTTGCGATGTGGAGGAGATGGGAGGAGAGGGGACGGTATAATACAGAAGTGATATTTTGGAGCGTATTGTCAATTTAACGAGAATGCTTCACTATAAATAAGGCTATCGTGTTTTACCGAACTTTCTAGGGCAGGGGTAACTTTTTAGTTTAAATAATTCTAGGAGGAATTGAGTTTTATGGATGGTATGGAAAAAATGGTACTTGTTAAATATTAGGGTAAACATACGACTAAGAAATCTATGATTTTGGATGTGTGGGTTGCTATTTTTTTACTTTTCTGAGCTGGATTTCTTAGCTTTTCATAGGTGTGTATGATATTTTCTTGATAAAACATAGCAGTGACTACATCAGATGGTTTTGTAGTGCAGTGAGTCGTTACTAGTAGTATTATTTTCGTGTTTTTTGCAAGAAATTCATACTCTACCTTAATTGAATTAAGATATTTTATTTATAAAAAATAGCAGTTAATAAATAAGTTTGTTTTGTATTTAATTTAATTGTTAATATTTGTATTTTTTTCACGTTTTTTTTTTTTTTTGAAAGCCATTAAAAATATAAATTAAGTTAATTCATATATTTTATTTATAAATAATAGTATTTAATTAATCTTTATTTTTGTTTTTGATTTGATGTTTTTATTTTTGTTTAACTTTCGTGTTTTTTTTTTTGCAATACAATAATAAAATAAAACAAATTAAGTAATATAAATTATTTATAAAACAAAGAAGAGAATAAAAAATTGAGGTTTTCAGTGCAATGATCTTTTAATAGTATTATGAGTTTCGTGTTTTTTTGCAAGCAATTCATACTATACCTTAAATGCATTCGGATATTTTCTTGATTAAACACAGCCGTGACTACATCAGATGGTTTTTTGATGCAGTGAGTTGTTACTAGTAGTAGCACTTTCGTGTTTTTTGCAAGCCATTCATACTATACCTTAAATGCATTCAGATATTTTCTTGATAAAACATAGCCATGACTACATCAGATGGTTTTGTAGTGCAGTGAGTTGTTACTAATAGTAGTATTTTCGTGTTTTTTGCAAGCAATTCATACTATCCCTTAAATGCATTCAGATATTTTCTTGATAAAACATAGCCTTGACTATATCAGATGGTTTTGTGATGCAGTGAGTTGTTACTAGTAGTAGCACTTTCGTGTTTTTTCCAAGCCATTCATACTATACCTTAAATGCATTCAAATATTTTCTTGATCAAACATAGTCGTGATCACATCAGATGGTTTTGTAGTGCAGTGAGTTGTTACTAGTAGTAGTATTTTCGGGTTTTTTGCAAGCCATTCATACTATACCTTAAATGCATTCAGATATTTTCTTAATCAAGCATAGTTGTGATCACATCAGATGGTTTTGTAGTGCAGTGAGTTGTTACTAGTAGTAGTATTTTCATGTTTTTTGCAAGCCATTCACACTATACATTAAATGCATTCAGATATTTTCTTGATAAAAAATAACCGTGACTACATCAGATGGTTTTGTGATGCAGTGAGTTGTTACTAGTAGTAGCGATTTCGTGTTTTTTTTGCAAGACATTCATACTATACATTAAATGCATTCAGATATTTTCTTGATAAAACATAGCCTTGACTACATCAGATGGTTTTGTAGTGCAGTGAGCTGTTACTAGTAGTAGTATTTTCGTGTTTTTTGCAAGCAATTCGTACTATACCTTAAATGCATTCAGATATTTTCTTGATAAAACATAGTCGTATTTGCAAAAAAAGGGGTAATGGTATTTTTTCGATAACTTGATAGGTGATTTGAATAAAAGGAATTCAAATATTTTGTCTATGCGATGGACATGAACTCGATTGGGAACCCATTGTGAAAATGGAAAAACAAAAAACAAAATATATTGTTGGTATGTGTGTAGAGCATGGCATGGTTACCGGTAGGGCAACAGTCTAACCGTTGACGGTTTTAGGTATCCGTGAATAAGTTCTAAGGCGAGAGTGGAAGTTGGGACAAATTTTTGGAAGTGCCCGCCTCACCTGCCCAGAGTCTCAGGCAAGTGACTCTAAATTTGAAAAAAGTGGAAATTGGCTCAGATTTTCCTGAGCTGAGACAATGAATAGATACTATTGGGAAAGTGATTGGAGACGCTGGACATCCGTGAACAATTGCTAAATTGAGAGATGAATTTGGGGCAATATTTGGGGCGCCCACCCACCCAGAGTCTCCGGCAGGTGACCCAAAAATTAAAAAAAAACACACAGAGACGACAGACACAAAGTGACGAATCGCACACATAGAGACGATACACACAGAGAGACGTGAAACACACAGACATGACACACATAGAGAGACGACACACTCAAAGTGACGACTTACACATAGAGACAACACACACACACACAGAGACGACAAAACGCACAGAGACGACACACATTGAGAGACGACACGCACAAAGAAACGACAAACACAGAGAGATAACACGCACACAGATACTAAACACAAAAAGAGACGACACACACACAGAGAGGACAAACACACAGAAACGACACAAACACACAGAGACGACACACACATAGAGACAACACACACATAGAGATGTCAGACACACAGATACGAAACACCCACAGAGACGACACCGGCACAGAGACGACACACACACACACACAGAGTCCGACACACACACACTTTGAGTGTGTCGTCTCTCTATGTGTGTCATGTCTGTGTGTTTCACGTCTCTCTGTGTGTATCGTCTCTATGTGTGCGATTCGTCTCTTTGTGTCTATCGTCTCTGTGTGTTTTTTTTTTAAATTTTCGGGTCACCTGCCGGAGACTCTTGGTGGGTGGGCACCCAAAATATTGCCCCAAATTCCTCTCTCTATTTAGCACTTGTTCACGGATGTCCAGCGTCTCCAATCACTTTCTCAATAGTATCTATTCATTGTCTCAGCTCAGGAAAATCTGAGCCAATTTCCACTTTTTTCAAATTTAGAGTCACTTGCCTGAGACTCTGGGCAGGTGAGGCGGGCACTTCCAAAAATTTGTCCCAACTTCCACTCTCGCCTTAGAACTTATTCACGGATACCTAAAACCGTCAACGGTTAGACTGTTGCCCTACCGGTAACCATGCCGAGCTCTACACACATACCAACAATATATTTTGTTTTTTGTTTTTCCATTTTCACAATGGGTTCCCAATCGAGTTCATGTCCATCGCATAGACAAAATATTTGAATTCCTTTTATTCAAATCACCTATCAAGTTATCGAAAAATACCATTACCCCTTTTTTTGCAAATACGACTATGTTTTATCAAGAAAATATCTTAATGCATTTAAGGTATAGTACGAATTGCTTGCAAAAAAAACTAAAATAATACTACTAGTAACAACTCACTGCACTAAAAAACCATCTTATGTATTCATGGCTATGTTTTATAAAGAAAATATCAGAATGCATTTAAGGTATAGTATGAATGGATTGCAAAAAAAACACGAAAGTGCTAATAATATTAACAACTCACTGCATCACAAAACAATCTGATGTAGTCACGGCTATGTTTGATCAAGAAAATATCTGAATGCACTTAAGGTATAGTGTGAATGGCTTGCAAAAAACAATAAAATACTACTACTACTAACAACTCACTGCACTACAAAAACATCTGATGTGATAACAACTATGCTTTATTAATAAAATATCTGAATGAATTTAAGTTATAGTATGAATGGCTTTCAAAAAACCCGAAAATACCACTACTAGTAACAAATCACTGCACTACAAAACCATCTGATGTGATCACGAATATGTTTGATCAATAAAATATTTGAATGCATTTAAGTTATATTATTAATGGCTTGCAAAAAACACTAAAGTGCAACTACTATTAACAAGTCACTGCAACAAAAAACCATCTGATATAGTCACGGATTTTTTTCATCAAGAAAATATCTGAATGAATTTTAGTTATATTATGACTGTCTTGCAAAAACACGAAAATACAAATATTAGAAACAACTAACTGCAAAACAAATAAATATTATTTTTTCATTGCAAAGTTTTATAAAGAAAATATATTAATTAAATTAATTTATAGTATTAATGGCTTGCAAAAAACACGAAAGTGCTACTAGTAGTAACAACTCACTGCATCAAAAAACCATCTGATGTAGTAACGGCTGTGTTTAATCAATAAAATATCCGAATGCATTCAAGGTATAGTATGAATTGCTTGCAAAAAAACACGAAAATACTACTAGTAGTAACAACTCACTGCACTACAAAACCATCTGATGTAGTCATGTTTATATTTTATCAAGAAAATATCTGAATGCATTTAAGGTATAGTATGAATGGCTTGCAAAAAAAAACACGAAAGTGCTATTACTAGTAACAACTCACTGCATCAAAAAAACATCTGATGTAGTCACGGCTTATGTTTTATCAAGAAAATATCATAATGCACTTAAGTTATAGTATGAATGGCTTGCAAAAAAAAAAAAACGTGAAACTACTACTACTAGTGACAATTCACTGCACAACAAACCCGTTGTATGTATTCAATTATTTTTTTTAAAAATGAATAATAATATTGCTTTTATTATTTTTATTTATGTTCGTTAAAAAAAAACGAAAATTAAAAAAAAATAAAAACATAAAATAACTAAAAAAAAAAAAGATTTATTCACTGATATTTGTTATATATAAAATATAATAAGAACCAAAGAAAGGCTAAGAAATCCTTCACAGAAAAGTAAAAAAATAGCAACCCACACTTCCCAAATCATAGAGTTCTTAGTCGTGTGTTTACCCGAATATTTAACAAGTAGCATTTTTTCGAGATCATCCATAAAACTCAATTCCTCCTAGAATTATTTAAAATAAATAGTTACCCCTGCCCTAGAAAGTTCGGTAAAACACGATAGCCTTATTTACAGTGAAGCATTCTCGTTAAATTGACAATACGCTCAAAAATATCACTTCTGTATTATACAGTACACTATCATCCCATCTCCTCCAAATCGCAAATCCCCCCCCTAGGTCAACTGGATCGGTCCATGTAAGTGAGCCCCTGTATAACCGAAACCCTGTACAACTGAACTCCCATGCAACTGAATCCTCGTGCTACTGAATCCCTCATACAAGAAGAAGAAGAAGAATATGGGTTGGCGCGCGCACCCTCCCCCGGGAGTCGCCCATGACAGTAACTGGCAAGGGGCTGGGTTCAAGAGCGTAATGTTCAATGGGACAGAGGGGACAACTGCCTCTCTCAGACCCCATTTTCACCCCAGACCTGATTTTGCCCCCTCACCCCAACTGAAATTTAGTTTCTTCCCAAATGTTTTCAAAACTAAGAAAAGAAACTAGAGTATTTCACTTAAAAAAAATCTATAAAACGTTACTGTCATTGATCAAACAGTCAATGAATCAAATAATACCAAAGATGAAAAGCATATTGACCCTGTCCAATAATTGTTAATTATTACATTTATCTTTTCAGTTTGTCTCCTCTTGACAAAGAGTGTAATGACCGAGTGTAATGACCTGTTTACCTACCAGAAAAACCGGAAGGAACGTAAAGTCGTAGAAGTAGTACCTTGGTATATACTGTTAAGGGGGAGGATCTTTTCATGGAGGATGTTTCCTTGGAAGAAAGGACTTTTCTATGAAGGGGGCACCGGATTTCCCAGCATTATTTAAAAAACTATCAGATTTTAAATAAAAAAACTAGTTTTTTTTTCAACTGAAAGTAAGGAGCAACATTAAAACTTAAAACGAACAGAAATTATACGTATATGAGTGGGCTCGACCCCATGTTAATACCTTACTCTTTACGATTAATATTTTTTTTAGTAATTTCAAAAGAGCTATCTATTCTAATTAACCGGCCTTTGTGATTCAGGGGTTTGTGATTTGAACAAAATCCGAACTTTAGCGTAAAGGGCGAAGCATAGACTAGGGGGCGAACTCCCTAATATACGTAATAAAAACATACGAATATAGAAGTTCGATACGTAAGTTAATTCGTAAGTTATGTCAGAACAAAATTTCGAGTAAGCCATTTACCCAAAAAAAAGTAAAATTAATATGCAAATTTCTTTTTAATTATTCATGTAGGCTACGGTGAGCCAAAATCAAACCTGCATTAATTCAAAAACATTCATAAATTAAATAAAAAAACAAGTTTTTTTAACTGAAAGTAAGGAGTGACATTAAAACTAAAAACGAACAGAAATTATTCTGTATATGAAAGGGAATGTCCCCTCCTCAACGCCTCGCTGTTTACGCTAAAGTTTGACTCTGTCTCAAAATTTTATTTTTTAAAACAATAAAAAACTTTAGCATAAAGAGCGTGGCAACGAGGAGGGGACAGCCTCTTTCATATACGGAATAATTTCTGTTCGTTTTTAGTTTTAAAGTCACTCCTTACTTTCAGTTAAAAAAAACTTGTTTTTTCATTTAATAACAAACTTTGCCGATCATATTCATTGTTAACATAATTGGGGCTGTCGGGAGGGGACGACTTGGGCCCCAATGCTTCCAAAACCTCGGTATATATATATATATATATATATATATATATATATATATATATATATATATATATATATATATATATATATATATATATATATATATATATATATATATATATATATATATATATATATATATATATATATATATATATATATATATATATATATATATATATATATATATATATATATATATATATATATATATATATTATATATATATATATATATATATATATATATATATATATATATATATATATATATATATATATATATATATATATATATATATATATCTAAAAATACCACACTTAAGAAGAATTATCCACTCTGAAGAATTGTTTAAATATAAAAGTATTTAGACAGTAGGGATTGATCACCGGGCTGCCATCAAGAGCAGAACAATATCCCAAGATTTTCCAACAACGATTCTTAGGTTGGCAAAATATTTGTTGGTTTTGGACTCATATATATGCTTCGAGCTCTGTTATATATGCCAATTGCACGCTGCTGGTGGCCAAATTGTATGTTTTTATCTACATATTTGATTTTTACTTCATAGAAAATATTCTATATTTGAATATTATTTATATATATATATATATATATATATATATATATATATATATATATATATATATATATATATATATATATATATATATATATTTATATATATATATATATATATATATATATATATATATATATATATATATATATATATATATATATATATATATATATATATATATATATATATATATATATATATATATATATATATATATATATATATATATATATATATATATATATATATATATATATATATATATATATATATATATATATATATATATTTCAACGTGCAAAAAATTTCAACGTGCCAGTTTTAAGAAAAAAATATGCAGCTTATTTCCAGGCCCGGCCCCAGCACTCGGCACTTGGCAGGCTTGTAAATATTGATCCTCGTTGTAAGTAGCAACCTCCAAAAAGGCTCGTTTCTTTGCTACTCTTTCATTGGGAAAATAGAGGGCTCCCCAGGGAATACATACAACGTTGAAGGGTCTCAATGACTTGCAATAAACAGTTGCGTAGTTTCTGGCATATTTTTAGGTTTTTACTGGGTTTTAGGCCGAATTTAGTTTGTTTTCGAAGATTGTGACGGCCTTGTTTTTCTAAGGTCATAATTCTTTTTTCTTCACTTTCTTTTTTGACTCGTTCTGAGTTTTGCTGTCGCTTGTCTTCCAATAGCACAAATCTTTTTTATTAACATTGTTTTTTAAAAGTTATGACACACGCATTCTCGATATAGCTTTTAAAAAGAAAAATTAAGATATTAAAGCGGGTTTAATCTAAATATAGCAGCGGAACATAAACAAAATAATAAAAAAAAACAATAACAAAACATAATTAATAAGAAATAATCCGAATATTTCTGCTCCACGTCCGGGAGTCTTTCTCGACGAGATAAGAACTTTAAAGAAGAAAAAAAGTTTTTAAAATATAACCATCTAAAAAAACGACAACTAAACATAAGGGAGAAAGAAAAAAACAAACAATTAAAATACAACTCACAATATTTTGACATCAATTTGTGGAGATTTGAATTACAATCTGAAATTAGTCGGATTTGGCGTCGAAAAGAGTGCGATTTCCGTTTGAAATAAACAAAACTATTTATATTTTTTAGTAACCTGCTTCAGTTTTTCAAAAATTTGATGAAAAATAAACAATTTAAACACTGTAATAATCAAGATGATTGGAAAGAACTGTTCAAAATGAACTGAATGTTTAACATACACTTGATAATTAGGCTAGATATTAGTTTTACATTAGTTTTGCAAGCTAATGTTGAAGTGAATCAATAAATTAGGCAAGACATTAATTTTACATTAGTTTTACAAGATAATGTTGAAGTGAATCAATAAATTATGCTACATATTAGTTGGCCTCCCCCAGGCCATTCAGCGTGTCCCCAGGTGGCCATAGGGAAACGCCCTACAGATATGTAGGGTACCTCCACAGGAGGCACGGACCAAGGGGGGACCTTGTCCCTGGGGGTTCCATTATAGAAACTGGGGCACCCTCGCGCGGGGTCATAAATACAGGTGGAGGAGGAAGAAGGCCCCAAAAATGTACAATCAAAAGGGCCCACTGGTTTTTCCACAAGTCCCAGGAGTTATAAACCTTCTCCCAGTAATGGGTTAAATTGCATGTTGATGCAAGTAGAGTAGTACATATATAAAGTATTTAGACAGTAGGGATTGATCACCGGGCTGCCATCAAGAGCAGAACAATATCCCAAGATTTTCCAACAACGATTCTTAGGTTGGCAAAATATTTGTTGGTTTTGGACTCATATATATGCTTCGAGCTCTGTTATATATGCCAATTGCACGCTGCTGGTGGCCAAATTGTATGTTTTTATCTGCCATCAAGAGCAGAACAATATCCCAAGATTTTCCAACAACGATTCTTAGGTTGGCAAAATATTTGTTGGTTTTGGACTCATATATATGCTTCGAGCTCTGTTATATATGCCAATTGCACGCTGCTGGTGGCCAAATTGTATGTTTTTATCTACATATTTGATTTTTACTTCATAGAAAATATTCTATATTTGAATATTATATATATATATATATATATATATATATATATATATATATATATATATATATATATATATATATATATATATATATATATTTATATATATATATATATATATATATATATATATATATATATATATATATATATATATATATATATATATATATATATATATATATATATATATATATATATATATATATATATATATATATATATATATATATATATATATATATATATATATATATATATATATATATATATATATATATATATATATATATATATATATATATATTTCAACGTGCAAAAAATTTCAACGTGCCAGTTTTAAGAAAAAAATATGCAGCTTATTTCCAGGCCCGGCCCCAGCACTCGGCACTTGGCAGGCTTGTAAATATTGATCCTCGTTGTAAGTAGCAACCTCCAAAAAAGGCTCGTTTCTTTGCTACTCTTTCATTGGGAAAATAGAGGGCTCCCCAGGGAATACATACAACGTTGAAGGGTCTCAATGACTTGCAATAAACAGTTGCGTAGTTTCTGGCATATTTTTAGGTTTTTACTGGGTTTTAGGCCGAATTTAGTTTGTTTTCGAAGATTGTGACGGCCTTGTTTTTCTAAGGTCATAATTCTTTTTTCTTCACTTTCTTTTTTGACTCGTTCTGAGTTTTGCTGTCGCTTGTCTTCCAATAGCACAAATCTTTGTTATTCACATTGTTTTTTAAAATTTATGACACACGCTTTCTCGATATAGCTTTTAAAAAGAAAAATTAAGATATTAAAGCGGGTTTAATCTAAATATAGCAGCGGAACATAAACAAAATAAGAAAAAAAAACAATAACAAAACATAATTAATAAGAAATAATCCGAATATTTCTGCTCCACGTCCGGGAGTCTTTCTCGACGAGATAAGAACTTTAAAGAAGAAAAAAAGTTTTTAAAATATAACCATCTAAAAAAACGACAACTAAACATAAGGGAGAAAGAAAAAAACAAACAATTAAAATACAACTCACAATATTTTGACATCAATTTGTGGAGATTTGAATTACAATCTGAAATTAGTCGGATTTGGCGTCGAAAAGAGTGCGATTTCCGTTTGAAATAAACAAAACTATTTATATTTTTTAGTAACCTGCTTCAGTTTTTCAAAAATTTGATGAAAAATAAACAATTTAAACACTGTAATAATCAAGATGATTGGAAAGAACTGTTCAAAATGAACTGAATGTTTAACATACACTTGATAATTAGGCTAGATATTAGTTTTACATTAGTTTTGCAAGCTAATGTTGAAGTGAATCAATAAATTAGGCAAGACATTAATTTTACATTAGTTTTACAAGATAATGTTGAAGTGAATCAATAAATTATGCTACATATTAGTTGGCCTCCCCCAGGCCATTCGGCGTGTCCCCAGGTGGCAATAGGGGAACGCCCTGCAGATATGTAGGGTACCTCCACAGGAGGCACGGACCAAGGGGGGACCTTGTCCCTGGGGGTTCCATAATAGAAACTGGGGCACCCTCGCCCGGGGTCATAAATACAGGTGGAGGAGGAAGAAGGCCCCAAAAATGTACAATCAAAAGGGCCCACTGGTTTTTCCACAAGTCCCAGGAGTTATAAACCTTCTCCCAGTAATGGGTTAAATTGCATGTTGATGCAAGTAGAGTAGTACATTCCATTTTGCCTAGAATATGTTCCTTCCCATGCTATTTGCCTAGATTACGTTCCTTGGCACCTTTCCAGAGCATTTACTTATGGATTTGCATACTTTATGTTCATTCCTGTGCTATTTGCATACTTTACGTTCCTTGGCACCTTTGCAGAGCATGTACTTATGGATTTACTTGCCTGATGTTCCTTGGCGTCTTTCCAGAGCAAGTACTTATGGATTTGGGTGGATTATGTTCCTTCCTATGCTATTCTAAGGGTTTATGTTCCTTCCTATGCTATTCTAAGGGTTTATGTTCCCATCCATGCTATTCTATAGCGTTATGTTCCTTCCTATGCTATTCTAAGAGTTTATATTCCCTCCCATGCTATTCTATAGCGCTATGTTCCTTCCTATGCTATTCTAAGGGTTTATGTTCCTTCCTATGCTATTCTAAGAGTTTATGTTCCCTCCCATGCTATTCTATAGCGCTATGTTCCTTCCTATGTTATTCTATGGGACCTCTACACGTGATTAAAAACACTTTTTGAAACTACATGCTATTTGCTTGCCTTTCCTTGGTACCTTTCCAAACGAGCGGGGATTCCCCACTGGCTCCTACTTATTGCAAAAAGCGACCAATCCTTTACCTATAAAGTGGCCAAGCACGTTTTGAAAATATATGCTATTTGCTTGCCTTTCCTTGGTACGTTTCGAAACGAGCGGGGATTCCCCACTGGTTCCTACACATTGCCAAAAAGTGAGTAGTATGAGCGGGGATTCCCCACACAAGTTTATTTCAACTCCAAGTTTTTCAACCAGACTGGTTTCTGAGGCAACATCCATTTTTAGGGGCCAATCAGAGACAGTGGAGGTTGCTCAATATACGATAACTCGACTGGTGATTGGTTACAAATAAAAGGAGTGATTTTTATTCGTCCTTGAGATTTTGTATATAATGGCCATACCTTACGATTAAATTTTCATTATTATTTAACATACTATGGATAATACATTAAATATTATTAACATTGAAGCAATGGATACATCAATTTACAATGTGAGTACAGTTTACTAAATTTCTTAATTTATTTCCAAATAGAATAATTTTACCATCCCCACTAGTAAATTCAAATTCAGAGGCATAGCCCCCCCCAACAATACAAACCCTACAATATGATGAGTATAGTCGCTAGAAAACGTAAAGTACGCTCTTTTTTCCATTATGTAAATAAAATCCCTCCTCCTCCCCCTCTGTTTGCAAATTTAATTCTTTAGGTTTAGTTCTTTTCCTTCAAAATGTCAGTTTCCCATCATGCATTGAAGATGTGTTGTATTTTTCCGATCTAAGTAGAACCATCTGTGTTACAAGAAACGGTCAGTTTTGGAAAACAGACTTCGCACGCTCGTGTTATCACAGATTAATAACACATGTGTTTGTCTGATTCAAGACACTTTGAAAATATAGATAAAGTTGTTATCAAAATCGTTAATTAAAAGAATAGTACACTAAACTTAGAATTTATATACATCCAAATCGTATTCAAAACATTTTCTTGGGAAGAAATTCACAGTTACATTCTCTTGATTTTTGCAACGTTCATTTTGGATTTCATTCGTTGAAATGCAAGAGTTGGAATATTTCAGTAGTGTTTTGTTGTGCTTTACCGTGTCACAGTTACATTCTCTTGATTTTTCAAATTTCCTTTTGAATTTCTTTCGTGAAATACAAGAGTTGGATTATTTCAGTAGTGTTTTGTCGTGGTTTACATTGTCACAGTTACATTTTCTTGATATTTCAAAGTACATTTTGTATTTCTTTCTTTGAAATGCAAGAGTTGGAATATTTCAGTAGTGTCTTGTTGTGCTTTACCTTGTCACAGTAACATTCTCTTGATTTTTCAAAGTTCATTTTGGATTTCTTTCCTTGAAATGCAAGAGTTTTAATATTTAATTAGTGTTTTTTTGTGCTTTAAATTGTCACAATTAAATAATATTGAATTTTAAAAGTTAATTTTGAATTTATTTCGTGAAATGCAAGAGTTAGAATATTTCAGTAGTGTTTTATCTTGGTTTACCATGTCATAGTTACATTCCTTTGATTTTTCAAAGTTCATTTTGAATTTCTTTCGTGAAATGCAAGAGTTGGAATATTTCAGTAGTGTTTTGTCGTGGTTTACCTTGTCAAAGTTACATTCTCTTGATTTTTTAAAGTTCATTTTTGGATTTCTTTCGTTGATATGCAAGAGTTGGAATATTTCAGTAGTGTCTTGTTGTGCTTTACTTTGCCACAGTTACATTCTCTTGATTTTTCAAAGTTCATTTTGGATTTCATTCGTTGAAATGCAAGAGTTGGAATATTTCAGTAGTGTCTTGTTGTGCTTTAACTTGTCACAGTTACATACTCTTGATTTTTCAAAGTTCATTTTGAATTTCTTTCGTGGAAATGCAAGAGTTGGAATATTTCAGTAGTGTTTTGTCGTGGTTTACCTTGTCACAGTTATATTCTCTTGATTTTTTAAAGTTCATTTTGGATTTCTTTCCTTGAAATGTAAGAGTTGGAACATTTCAGTAGTGTTTTGTCGTGGTTTACCTTGTCAAGGTTACATTCTCTTGATTTTTCAAAGTTCATTTTTGGATTTCTATCATTGAAATGCAAGAGTTGGAATATTTCAGTAGTGTTTTGTTATGGTTTACCTTGTCACAGTTACATTCTCTTGATTTTTCAAAGTTCATTTCGAATTTATTTCCTTGAAATGCAAGAGTTGGAATACCATTTTTCGGTAAGTGTCATAGTGAACAAATTCATTATCAACATCCTTTGTCAGATACATCAAATATAATAGACAGAATCTAAATTTTAGAATGAATAAATACATTATCAACATCCTTTGTCGGATATGTCGGATAAAATTGACAAAATCTAAGTATCAGAGTGAAAATTTATTTTATCAACATCCTTTGCCAGATACATCGAATAAAATTGATAAAATATGAGTGTAAGAGTGAATAAATTTTTCTATCAACATCCTTTGTCAGATACATCAAATAAAATTGACAAAATCTAAATTTCAGAACGAATAAATGCTTTAAAAACATGCTTTATCAGATATGTCGGATAAAATTGACAAAATCTAAGTATTAGAGTTATTAAATTCTATATCAACCTATTTTTCTAGGATACATAGGATAAAATTGACAGAATATAAGTGTCAGTGTGAACAAATTTTTTTATCAACATCCTTTGTCAGATAAATCAAATAAAGTTGACAAAATCTAAATTTTAGAATGAGTAAATTCATTCTCAACATCCTTTTGTCGGATATGTCGGATGAAATTGACAAAATCTAAGTATCAGAGTGATTAAATTCTATATCAACATCCTTTTCTCGGATATATAGGATAAAATTGACAGAATCTAAGTGTCAGTGTGAATATATTTTTTTACTAACATCCTTTTTCAGATACATCAAATAAAATTGACAAAATCTAAATATCAGAATGAATAAATTCATTATCAACATCCTTTTGTCGGATATTTCAGATAAAATTGACAAAATCTAAGTATCAGAGCGAATAATTTCTTTTATCAACATCCTTTGCAAGATACATCGAATAAAATTGATAAAATATAAGTGTCAGAGTGAATAAATTTTTTTATCAACATCCTTTTGTCAAATACATCAAATAAAATTTACAAAATCTAAATTTCAGAACGAATAAGTTCATTATCAACATCCTTTGTCGGGTATGTCGGATAAAATTGACAAAATCTAAGTATCAGAGTGACTGAATTCTATATTAACATCCTTTTCTCAGATACATAGGATAAAATTGACAGAATCTAAGTGTCAGTGTGAATAAATTTTTATCAGCATCCTTTGTCAGATACATCAAATAAAATTGACAAAATCCAAATTTCAGAATGAATAAATGTTTTAACAACATCCTTTATCGGATATGTCGGATAAAATTGACATAATCTAAGTATCAGAGTGACTAAATTCTATATCAACATCCTTTTCTCGGATACATAGGATAAAATTGACAAATTCTAAGTGTTAGAGTGAATAAATTTTTTTATCAACATCCTTTGGCAGATACATCGGATAAAATTGACAAAATCTAAATTTCAGAATGAATAAATTCATTATCAACATCCTTTGTCGGATATGTCCGATAAAATTGACAAAATCTAAGTATCAGAGTGAATATTTTTTTTAACAGCATCCATTGTCAGATACATCAAATAAAATTGACAAAATCTAAATTTCAGAATGAATAAATGCTTTAACAACATGCTTTATCGGATATGTCGGATAAAATTGACAAAATCTAAGTATCAGAGTGACTAAATTCTATATCAACATCCTTTTCTCGGATACATAGGATAAAATTGACAGAATCTAAGTGTCAGAGTGAATAAATTTTTTTTTATCAACATTCTTTTCTCGGATACATAGGATAAAATTGACAAAATCTGAATTTCAGAATGAATAATTTCATTATCAACATCCTTTGTCAGATATGTCAGATAAAATTGACAAAATCTAATTTTCAGAATGAATAAATGCTATAACAATATCCTTTATCGGATATGTCGGATAAAATTTGATAAAATCTAAGTATCAGAGTGACTAAATTCTATATCAACATTGTTTTCTCGGACACATAGGATAAAATTGACAAATTCTAAGTGTTAGAGTGAAAAAAATTTTTTTATCAACAGCCTTTGCCAGATACATCGGATAAAATTGACAGAATCTAAGTATCAGAGTGAATAAATTCATTATCAGCATCCTTTGTCGGATATGTCGGATAAAATTGACAAAATATAAGTATCAGAGTGAATAATTTTTTATTTACATCCTTTGCCAGATACATCGAATAAAATTGACAGAATTTAAGTGTCAGAATGAATGAATTTTTTTTATTAACAAACTTTGTCAGATGCATCGAATAAAAATTGACAAAATTTAAATATCAGAATGAATAAATGCTTCAACAAAGTCCTTCATCGGATTTGTCGGATAAAATTGACAAAATCTAAGTATCAGAGTGATTAAATTCTACATCAACATCCTTTTCTCGGATATATAGATTCAAATTGACAAAATCTAAGTGTTAGAGTGAATATATTTTTTCTTATATCAACATCCTTTGCCACTCACCTCGGAAAAAGATGACAAAATATAAGTGTCAGATTGTATACATTCATCATCAACCTCCCGTCTGAGATATTTCGCATAAAATTAATAACATATAATAATAAGTGTGAATAAAATCTATAATAGCTTTTTATCGTGCACAAGTGGCAGATTCGACAATATGTAAGTATCAGTCTGAATAAATTCTTTAACAACATCCTTTAAATGCATTATCAACATCATTTGTCGGCTAAATCGGATAAAATTGACAAGAAAGACATGGAGTGTACACCGCGACGGCGCATACATAGTGAGAGAGACATGAAAAGTCGACATAGCTTTATTTCATTTTTTAAGGTTAATTTAGACGAAGTTACGTGCGCGCACGTAACCTCGTGCACTGACACTTAGATTCTGTCAATTTTATATTATGTATCCGAGAAAAGGATGTTGATATAGAATTTAATCACTCTGACACTTAGATTTTGTCAATTTTATCCTATGTTACTGGCAAGGGATTTTGATATAAAAAAAACATATTCACTCTAACACTTATATTCTGTCAATTTTAATCTATATATCTGAGAAAAGGTTGTTGATGTAGAATCTAATCACTCTAATGCTTAGATTTTGTCAATTTTATCCGACAAATCCGATGAAGGATGTTGTTAAAGCATTTATTCATTCTGATATTTAAATTTTGTCAATTTTTATTCGATGCATCTGACAAAGGATGTTGATAAAAAAAATTTATTCACTCTGACACTTAGATTCTGTCAATTTTATTCGATGTATCTGGCAAAAGATGTTGTTAAAAAAATTATTCACTCTGATACTTATATTTTGTCAATTTTATCCGACATATCTGACAAAGGATGTTGATAATGAATTTATTCACTCTGATACTTAGATTTTGTCAATTTTATCCGATGTATCTGGCAAAGGATGTTGATAAAGAAATTTATTCATTCTAACACTTAGAATTTGTCAAATTTATCCTATGTATCCGAGAAAAGGATGTTGATATAGAATTTAGTCACTCTGATGCTTAGATTTTGTCAATTTTATCCAACATATCCGATAAAGGATATCGTTATAGCATTTATTCATTCTGAAATTTATATTTTGCCAATTTTATCCGATATATCCGACAAAGGATGTTGATAATGATTTTATTCATTCAGAAATTCAGATTTTGTCAATTTTATCCTATGTATCCGAAAAAAGGATGTTGATAAAAAAATTTTATTCACTCTGACACTTAGATTCTGTCAATTTTATCCTATGTATCCGAGAAAAGGATGTTGATATAGAATTTAGTCACTCTGATACTTAGATTTTGTCAATTTTATCCGATATATCCGATAAAGGATGTTGTTAAAGCATTTATTTATTCTGAAATTTAGATTTTTTCAATTTTATTTGATTTATCTGACAAAGAATGTTGATTAAAAAATTTATTCCCTCTGGCACTTATATTTTATGAATTTTATTCGATGTATCTGGCAAAGGATGTTGTTAAAAAAAATATTCACTCTGACACTTAATTTTTGTCAATTTTATGTGACATATCCGACAAAGGATATTGATAATGAATTTATTCCTTCTGAAATTTAGATTTTTTCAATTTTATTCGATGTATCTGACAAAGCATGTTGATAAAAAAAATTATTCACACTGGCACCTAGATTCTGTCAATTTTATCCGTAGTATCCGAGAAAAGGATGATGATATAGAATTTAGTCACTCTGATACTTAGATTTTGTCAATTTTATCCGATGTATCTACCAAAGGATGTTGATAGAAAAAAATTTATTCACTCTAAGACTTAGAATTTGTCAATTTTATCCTATGTATCCGAGAAAAGTATGTTGATACAGAATTTAGTCACTCTGATACTTAGATTTTGTCAATTTTATCCGACATATCCGATAAAGGATGTTGTTAAAGTATTTATTCATTCTGAAATTTAGATTTTGTCAATTTTTCCCGATATATCTGCCAAAGGATGTTGATAAAAAAAAATCATTCACTCCGACGCTTATATTTTGTCAATTTTATCCAAAATATCCGACAAAGGATGTTGATATAGAATTTATTCATTCTGAAATTTAGATTTTGTCAATTTTTTCCACCATATCCGATAAAGGATGTTGTTAAAGCATTTATTCATTCTGAAATTTAGATTTTGTCAATTTTTATTTGATGTGTCCGACAAAAGGATGTTGATAAAAAAAAATTATTCACTCTGACACTTATATTTTGTCAATTTTATCCGAAATATCCGACAAAGGATGCTGATAATGAATTTATTCATTCTGAAATTTAGATTTTGTCAATTTTATTTGATGTATCTGACAAAGGATGGTAATAAAAAAATTTATTCACACTGACACTTAGACTCTATCAATTTTATCCTATGTATCCGAGAAAAGGATGTTGATATATAATTAAGTCACTCCGATACTTTTATTTTGTTAATTTTATCCGACATACCCGACAAAGGATGTTAATAATGAATTTATTCATTCTCAAATTTAGATTTTATCAATTTTATTTGATGTATCTGACAAAGGATGTTGATAAAAAAAATTTATTCACTCTGACACTTATATTTTATACATTTTATTCGATGTATCTAGCAAAGGATGTTGATAAAAAAAAATTATTCACTCTGATACTTAGATTTTGTCAATTTTATCTGACATATCCGACAAAAGGATGTTGATAATGAATTTATTCATTCTGAAATTTAGATTTTGTCAATTTTATTTTATGTATCTGACAAACGATGTTGATAAAAAAAATTATTCACACTGACACTTAGATTCTGTCAATTTTATCCTATGTATCCGAGAAAAGGATGTTGATATAGAATTTAATCACTCTGATACTTAGATTTTGTCGACTTTATCCGGCATATCCGACAAAAGGATGTTGATAATGAATTTATTCATTCTGAAATTTAGATTTTGTCAATTTTATTTGATGTATCTGACAAAGGATGTTGATAAGAAATTTATTCACACTAACACTTAGATTCTGTCAATTTTATTCTATATATCCGAGAAGAGGATGTTGATATAGAATTTAATCACTCTGATACTTAGATTTTGTCAATTTTATCCAACATATCTGATAAAGGATGTTGTTATAGCATTTATTCGTTCTGAAATTTAGATTTTGTCAATTTTATTTGATGAATCTGACAAAGGATGTTTGATGAAAAACTTTATTCACGTTTACACTTATATTTTATCAATTTTATTCGATGTATCTGGCAAAGGATGTTGATAAAAAAATATTCACTCTGATACTTAGATTTTGTCAATTTTATCCGACATATCCGACACAGGATGTTGATAATGAATTTATTCACTCTGACACTTAACGAAAAATGGTATTCCAACTCTTGCATTTCAAGGAAAGAAATCCAAAATGAACTTTGAAAAATAAAGAGAATGTAACTGTGACAAGGTAAACCATAACAAAACACTACTGAAATATTCCAACTCTGGCATTTCAATGAATGAAATCCAAAAATGAACTTTGAAAAATCAAGAGAATGTAAGTGTGACAAGGTAAAACACGACGAAACGCTACTGAAATATTCCAACTCTTGCATTTCAAGGCAAAAAATCCAAATTGAGCTTTGAAAAATCATGAGACTGTAACTGTGACAAGGTAAACCACGACAAAACACTACTGAAATATTCCAACTCTTGCATTTCAACGAAAGAAATCCAAAATGAACTTCGAAAAATTAAAAGAATGTAACTGTGACAAGGTAAAGCGCAACAAAAAACTACAGAAATATTCCAACTCTTGCATTTCACGAAAGAAATTCAAAATAAACTTTGAAAAATTAAGAGAATGTAACTGTTATAATGTAAACCACGACAAAACACTACTGAAATATTCCAAATCTTGAATTTCAACGAAACATATTCAAATTTAACTTTGAAAATCAAAATAATGCAAATGTGAAAAGGTAAACCACGAATAAAAACAACTACTGAAGTATTCCAACTCTTGCATTTCACAAAAGTAATTCAAAATTAACCTTGAAAAATCAAGATAATGTAACTGTGACAAGGTAAAGCACAACAAGACACTACTGAAAGATTCCAACTCTTGCATTTCAAAGAAAGAAATCCAAAATGAACTTTGAAAAATCCAGAGAATGTAACTGTGACAAGGTAAACCACGATAAAACACTACTGAAATATTCCATCTCTTGCATTTCACGAAACAAATTCAAAATGAACTTTGAAAAATCAAGAGGATGTAACTGTGAAATGGTAAACCACGATAAAACACTACTGAAATATTCCAACTCTTGCATTTCAACGAAAGAAATCCAAAATGAACTTTGAAAAATCAAGAGAATGTAACTGTGACAAGGTAAAGCACAACAAGCCCCTGCTGAAATATTCCAACTCTTGCATTTCAAGGAAAGAAATTCAAAAGGAACTTTGAAAAATTAAGAGAATATAACTGTGACAAGGTAAACCGCGACAAAACACTAGTGAAATATTCCAACTCTTGTATTACACGAAAGAAATTCAAAATGAAATTTGAAAAATCAAGAGCATGTAACAGTGACAAGGTAAACCACGACAAAACACTACTGAAGTATTCCAACTCTTGCATTTCACGAAATAAATTCAAAATGAACTTTAAAAATCAAGAGAATGTAACTGGGGCAAGGTAAAGCACAACAAAACACTACTGAAATATTCCAACTCTTGCATTTCAATGAAAGAAGTCCAAACTGAACTTTGAAAAATCAAGAGAATGTAACTGTGACAAGGTAAAGCACAACAAGACACTACTGAAATATTCCTACTCTTTCATTTCAAGGAAAGAAATCCAAAATGAACTTTGAAAAATCAAGAGAATGTAACTGTGACAAGGTAAACCACGACAAAACACTATTAAAATATTCCAACTCTTGCATTTCACGAAAGAAATTCAAATTGAACTTTGAAAAATCAAGAGAATGTAACTGTGACAAGGTAAACCACGACAAACCACTACTGAAATATTTCAACTCTTGCATCTCAACGAAAGAAATTCAAAATGAACTTTGAAAAATCAAGAGAATGTAACTGTGACAAGGTAAACCACAACAAAACACTACTGAAATATTCCAACTCTTGCATTTAAACGAAAGAAATTCAAAATGAACTTTGAAAAATTAAGAGAATGTAACTGTGAATTTCTTCCCAAGAAAATATTTTGAATACGATTTGGATGTATATAAATTCTAAGTTTGTGTACTATTCTTTTAATTATCGATTTTAATAGCAACTTTATCTATATTTTCAAAGTGTCTTGAATCAGACAAACATGTATTATTAATCTATGATAACACGAGCGTGCGAAGTCTGTTTTCCAAAACTGACCGCTTGTTGTAACACAGATGGTTCTATTTAGATCGGAAAAAGACAACATATCTTAAATGCTTGATGGGAAACTGACATTTTTGAAGGAAAAGAACTAAATCTAAAGAATTAAATTTGTAAACAGAGGGGGAAGAGGAAGGATTTTATTTACATAATGGAAAAAGAGCGTACTTTACATTTTCTAGCGATTATACTCGACATATTGTAGGGTTTGTATTGTTGGGGGGGGCGCGCTATGCCCCTGTATTTGAATTTACTAGTGGGGATGGTAAAATTATTCTATTTGGAAATAAATTAAGAAATTTAGTAAATTGTACTCACATTGTAAATTGATGTATCCATTGCTTCAATGTTAATAATATTTAATGTATTATCCATAGTTTGTTAAATCATAATGAAAATTTAATCGTAAGGTATGGCCATTATATACAAAATCTCAAGGACGAATAAAAAATCTCTCCTTTTATTTGTAACCAATCACCAGTCGAGTTATCGTATATTGAGCAACCTCCGTTGTCTCCGATTGGCCCCTAAAAAACGGATGTTGCCTCAAAAACCAGTCTGGTTGAAAAACTTGGAGTTGAAACAAACTTGTGTGGGGAATCCCCAATCGTACTGCTCACTTTTTTGCAATTTGTAGGAACCAGTGGGGAATCCCCACTCGTTTGGAAAGGTACCAAGGAAAGGCAAGCAAATAGCATATATTTTCAAAACGTGCTTGGCCACTTTATAGGTAAAGAATTGGTCGCTTTTTGCAATGTGTAGGAGCCAGTGGGGAATCCCCGCTCGTTTGGAAAGGTACCAAGGAAAGGCAACCAAATAGCATGTAGTTTCAAAACATGTGTTTAATCACGTGTAGAGGTCCCATAGAATAACATAGGAAGGAACATAGCGGTATAGAATAGCATGGGAGGGAACATAAACTTTTAGAACAGCATAGGAAGGAACATAAACCCTTATAATAGCATAGGAAGGAACATAGCGCTATAGAATAGCAGGGGAGGGAGCATAAACTCTTAGAATAGCATAGGAAGGAGCGTAGAGCTATAGAATAGCATGGGAGGGAACATAAGCCCTTAGAATAGCATGGGGGGAACATAAACCCTTAGAATAGTAAAAGAAGGAATATAGGCCCTTATAATAGTACATGAAGGAACGTAATCCACCAAAATCCATAAGTACATGCTCTAAAAAGACGCCAAGGAACATAAGGCAAGCAAATCCATAAGTACATGCTCTGGAAAGGTGCCAAGGAACGTAAAGTATGCAAATAGCACAGGAATGAACATAAAGTATGCAAATCCATAAGTAAATGCTCTGGAAAGGTACCAAGGAACGTAATCTAGGCAAATAAGATGGGAAGGAACATAATCTAGGCAAAATGGAATGTACTACTCTACTGATGCAGAACACCATCACGGGAGGATCCTCTATAGGAGGACAACTGCGGCAGGGTGTAAGATCCAGGTCTATGGACAAAGGCCTCCGCAAAGGGTTGCCTCGACCCTTTCGGGGTACCTGCAACACTGGGGACCTTGCAGTCAACTCTATTCCTACTTGAGGAGTGGCACCCCTGGAGGAAATTATAGCCTAGTAAACGACACAGCATTCGCTCGGGATTCTGACTAATGGATAATTCATCTGGGCTTGGTATGTTTTGATGGGCGTTTTTGGGCTGAAAAACCTCTTCCTAGCTAATTTATCTATTATGGGCTGCCTCCCCGATGTAGCATAATATTTGTAGGTATGAATATATAATGAGTCGGAGGTAATAGGCTTGAGATTGTCTGCGCAGGATTTCGACTCTTGTTTATAGAAGAGCATCGCTAACTGCTGAAAACCATGTTGTGACCAAGATGGGCCAAGGATTGCACAAAGCCCCCATTCATGGAGGTCCCAGGGACTTCTTGCTGTCCAGTTCTAAGCCGGCTTAAGCACTTCGGTTTACACTTGAGAAGATATGTGATCCCCGTCCTGCACTGGTATCCGGGATCATTGCTTTTCTTGAAGCGAAAATAATTTCAATCATTTAAAGAACATGAAAATTGGAACTTGGAAGGTTACGACGTTAAAAAATGACTATAGTATCGGCATTTTGACTGACGATTTCAGACGATTCAAACTGAATTTATTAGGAGTTTCTGAAACTCATATCCCAGGGGTAGGAAGTATGAAATTAGGTGATATAGAATTTGTTTACTCAGGCAGGAAGGATGGGGTGCATAGACAGGGAGTAGGGCTCATGATGAATAGGGAAGCTAACGAGTTTTTTTTAGACTGGGAAGGTATTAATAATTGATTGCAAGTTACTCATTTTAAAACTAAAAAGTACAAGGCATCCGGTATATTAGTATATGCCCCTGTAGAACCGACTGACGGAGATACTAGTGAATCAGATGAATTTTATTTAAAGTTACAGGAGCAAAAAGACTTGGTCCCAGGTAGAAATATGATGTTGTTGCTGGGAGATATTAACGCCCAGGTTGGTAGAAAGAGGGATAGATGGTATCCTAGCCTAGGTAAATTTGGTGTAGGAAAAGAAAACAGTAATGGATACAGACTTTTGTAATTTTGTAGATATAACAATCTAGTTATAACAAATGCTGAGTTTGGTCATAAAATGGCTCATAAGTTAGCATGGTATTCACGTGATGGTAAGCCAGCTAACCTTATTGACTTCGTTATTATAAACCGAAGTCTGGCAGGATCAATACAAGATACTAGGGTATATGGGAGTGCCGTTATTGATGTTGAAAGTAAAGATCACTATCTAGTAGTGTAAAGGGTCAATTTAAAGCTGAAATATCGGAAGAGTAACTACCTCCCGGGAAGTTTTTATGTTGGTAGACTCCAGGATAAGAATTTGAGAGACAATTTCCACGAACAGTTGAATACTAAACTTAAGAGTTTAAAATTTGATAATGAGGAAGATGGTTAAAATAATTTTAGAAAAATAATTTGTGAAGTTGCTGAAGGTGTCTTAGGGAGGAAAGCTAGAACTGCAGCTAAGAATATTAGTGAAAAAGCTTTATGTTTAATAGAAAGGAGAAAGGACTTGTACAAGAATTACCTTAGTGATAGATGATATGAAAACAAAAGGAATGTGAAGAAAGTGGAGAAAGCATTAAATTATGAACTAAAGAGGTGTGAAGTAGAGGCCATGGATAAAAATGCCGAGTATCTGGAAGATGCAGCTAGACGGCATAATAGTAAAATATTGCATTGTCATGTTAACAAATTGAGAGGGAGTAGTCAATGCGGACTTGGCCCAGTTAAAGATAGGAATGGGGCCGCAATTAGCGATAAGGAAAAAACTAAAGAAAGATAGGCCGAATGTTTTAAGAGTTTGCTTAAGTAATATAGAGTTCAAGGAAGAGATATAGAGAGAAATGAAAAATTTTGTGAAAAATTGGATGTAAAGGAAGATTTGCTTTATGACAAGGGGTTAGCAACAGTACTAAAAGGACTAAAAAATAATAAGGCTCCAGGTGCTGATAGGATGGTAAATGAGTTTTTTAAATATGGTGGCTCTGAGGTTAGAAATAAGTTACTGAAGATTATGAATATAATGTTTGAAAAAGTGGAAGTACCTGACGATTTTAGAAAAATCTTAATTAAGCCACTTTATAAAAAAGGTGATAAAAGTGAGTGTGTTAATTATCGAGGGATTAGTCTGGTCTCTGTAGGTAGTAAATTACTTAGTAATATGATACTTCCTAGACTGAGAGATGCCGTCGACAAAGCTTTAAGAGAAGAACAGTGCGGCTTTAGAAAAGGTAGAGGATATGTCGACCAAATTGTCACTCTTAGGTTAATAATTGAGAAGTGCCTGAGTTTTCAAACACCTTTGTTCCTCAGTTTTATTGATTATGAGCAAGCGTTCGATTCTGTTGATAGAAGAGCTTTAGTAAAGGTTTTATCCTTGTATGATATACCAGACACATACATTAAAGTGATTGGTGATATGCACAAGAATAACACTGCCGTGGTTAAGGTAGGAAATGAGGTTAGCTGCTGGTCTCGTATTAAATCAGGAGTTAAGCAGGGTTGTGCTCTATCCGCCTTTATATGGATTATTTTGATGGACTTTGTCTTAAAGAGCACTGGAAAGGCAATGGGAGACCACGGAATCAAATGGGGAGGAAAAAGTCTCCTTGACGTAGATTATGCTGATGATTTAAGTATCCTAGATGAAAGTGTGAGCAAAATGAATGAAGTTTTAGAGGTTTTGCAAGTTCAAGGTGCTAGAATAGGTTTGAAAATCAATATTAAGAAGACTAAGTTGCAAAGGCTAGGAATAAGTGAAGAGGAAAAGGTGAAGTTGGGTAATGAAAAGATTGTATCAGGTAGACCGCTTCACTTACCTTGGTAGTATTATTATTAAAGATGGCGGGAGCAGTGAAGATGTTAAAAGTAGAATAGCCAAGGCTCAGGGAGTTTTTTCTCGGTTAAAGAATGTTTGTAAGAATAGGAAGATATGTGTGCAAACAAATATTAGAATATTAGAAGCTACAGTGATGACAGTGGTCAAATATGGCTCTGAAGCATGGGCGCTCCGAAAAGTGGATGAAGATTTGTTAGATGTTTTCCAGAGAAATTGCTTAGTGATTGTTCTGGGTATTCGGCTGACTGACCGTATTTCAAACAATAGGCTATACGAAAAATATGGTTTAATACCGCTCTCTAGGGCTATAATAAAAGAAAGGTTGAGGTGGCTAGGGCACGTTGTGCGGATGAAGGATGACAGATTGCCGAAGATTGTTCTTTTGGCCAACCGTCTCGGGCTAAACGGAAAGCAGGTCGTCCTCGTCTGGGGTGGGAGGATGTCATAAAGAAAGATTTAAAGGAAATGGGAACTTCGTGGGCTGGTGTAAAAAGGGAGGCTTTGAATAGATTGGAATGGAAGAGGAGCGTGCGTAGCTGTGTTGGCCTCAGGTGGCTTGGTGCTGCGGTGAGTTGTTTGTAGTAGTAGTAGTGGATATTAAATCCTGGAGATCTCAGCAATTCAAAATTCTATTTAATTGATTTTTATTTTTGGCTTCCAATATTTTAAATATAAAACAAAGTTTGCAATACTAATTTTTCATTGAAACACAAATAACACATTAAGATTAGGAGTTTGTACGGTTAGGAGAGGGGGAAGGGGACAGTAGCCAGACTCCTGTTTGTAATAATTTTGTTTCTTTTAAGTTTGGCTTAAATATTCAATTTCATCATTTCAATTTCAATTCCAATATAAGTATTTGTTATCCTTGTGTTTGATATGACCATTAACTTTAATTTGTGTTCATTTAACCTTAGATAAAGATAGAGAAATGCTGCAGATAATCAATTTTGATAACTTCGATGAACTTCACCATTTTGACAAATAGGATGCAGTTAGATTTTTTTGATTTAGTTTATAATTTTAGATGTAATAGTAAAAGTTGCAGCAGTATTTGAAGTCATAGTCCCAATCACAGAAGTTGTAGCAGTTCTAATATTAGTAATTACAGTCGCAAGTGGTAGCAATTGCAGTCACAAGTTTTCGTAATTCGAATGCTTAAGTTGTCGTACTTACAACCATAGTTACAAGTAGTCACAGTCGCAATTACCTACAATAGCAATCGAGTTGTATTTTATTTACAGTTAAGCCTTACAAATAAGTCCTGGATTGTTTGTGGTGATTTGAACTACAATCCACGCTTCCCTGGAGCGCGTAGCGACATTTTCCTAAACTGCCGGCCTCCTGCTTTTATGATTTGCAACAAAAGTGAAGACTGTGCGTACACTCACAGTACTGGCGCTACATCTGATTTAGATCATGTTGTTTTCCCGCAAAATGCAAATATAGTCACCCTTGAGTCCGGGGCCTACAGTGGTCACCAACCAATTGCATTTAAGTTCACCCCTCCGCTTGATATACCAAAGAGCAAATCGAAGTGGCACAACAAAAGGGACTGGTAAAAGTGTGTCAACGCTCAATTTTCGCTAACTTTGATTACTTTATTGTCTCTTATTAAAGTGCCATACCATCTCTTAGCGATAGGAGTGAGCCACTCGACATCAAAGCTTGATCTTAATATGTATGAGGAGCATGTCCTACATTCTCTACGTAGAGCTGAAGCCTCTGCATTTCCACTCAAAAGGGTCCCGAGTTGTTTTAGAGAAACCAGATTAGTCTCTCTCCCTGGATCTTGTGAAGATTAGGCAGCACACCAAGTTTTGGCTGCGCATCTGGATTGCCTGCGGAAGGCCAGATGGTGGTACCACTTTCGACCTACAGTGCAGGACAAAGCGTAACTATAAGCGTCACCTTAAAGGAATTTTGCAGTTCTCTGGTTCGCAGAAATCGTGACACCAAGTTCATAAGGCTGAAAAGTATTCGTACGGCCAATCACCTTCCAATCTCTCACTTAGTGCATGGGGAGAATATTATAAGGACACTTTCTTTGATAAGAATCCTTCAATCAGTGCAGAATTTTCTTCTTGTGTTCATTCATTACCGCCCACTCGATTAACGCAATCACGTATCCCTGCTGTTACAATTACAAGCATCCAACAAGCCGTACTGAAGTTGAAACCCTCGTCTTCACCCGACAGTAAAGAGCGAAGGTCTCTACTCCGAACCCCTTGTTAGAGCACTCAATGACCTTCATTCTCACCTCCAGTTGATTTTGTAAATGATTTTATGCAATCGAATCGTGTCAAATGGTTTTCTAGTTGGTCATATGACGTCTGTGCTAAAGAAAGGTAAATCTGCAGATTTTTATGAACCATATAGGCCAATCACAGTTGTTTGTAATGTGAGGAACGTTTTCGAGTATGTAATATTGCCCATTACCTCTGTTGAAGATTGTAGTGCAAGTCAAATCGATTTCTCGAAGGGTCTTGGTTGCCAAAATGCCCATCGAATTCTGTCTAAAATATTTGTTGACGCGCAATCCAAGAATTATTTAGTGTTCCTTTGTACGGTTGATATTTCAAAGGCCTTCCATTCTGTGAATCATCATCAAGCAATTGCTTCTTTGGTCAAAGCGGGAATTAATAGAAGTGTATGTGCAACGCTACTTTATTGGTATTGTAATTCTATTGTTTTTGCTAAATGGGATTCAGGGCTGACTGCTCCGATTCGAATAAAAACTGGGGTCCGCCAAGGGAGCGTGCTTTCGCCCAGCATATTTAAGTCGGCTATTGCTGATATTCTTGGTGGCCTTTTGCCCGCTTCGTTTCTAAACGGTGTGGGTATCTTGTGTATGCTGACAATGTATTCGTAATTAGTAGAACGTGAGAGGCTGTTCAGTCGAATATTGATAGGCTTTTGCATGGCTTTTCTAGTATTGGTCTGCCAATTAATAGTTCGAAGTGTGCATTTTTAGCGTTTAACTGTGGTTACCCAGTTTCTGTTTCTATCGGTACTTCTGCTATTTCTTGCCATGATTCATTTGTGTATCTAGGAGCACAGTTCGCTTGTACGTTAAGTCAGACAAGAGAGGCAATATGTTGTCAAATTGAGGAAGGTTTCCGGTCTAGCTATGGTTTGATTGTACGAAATCGGGGTAGATTTTGCCGGAAAGATCTTGGAAAGATTTTCTCGTCTTGTGTTGCGCCCCACCTTAAGTGTTTGTCAGGAGTGCTCCTTCTCCTGACAGGAAGAGATATTTCGCGTCTTAGAAAAAAACTACTTTAAGTTGTGTACATATTTCCTACATCTTCCTGTTAGGCACAGTAATTCAAAAAAATTCAGAATTTCCATGTCCAGGATCTTTTCCATCATTTAGATAGTATTGAGTTCCGTGCTAAGCGTAAATCAGCCTCAGTAAAGTCGCACCTTGCGTCTCTTTTTTTTCGAATTAATTAAAAAAAAACTTTTTCCACAAAATAAGTATTTTAAAGAAAAGTAAAGAACTTCATTAAACAAAAAATGAGCAAAAATAAAATCAAATAATCTACCAAGCGTGAAACTACCACAAATCAGCATCGATAAATAAATGAAACCCAAAACCATCAGAAAATACAATAATTAACTGAGTCAAACTCAAAACGAGCAGAAATTAACATAAGTTGGGCGCAAAACCCCTATGCCTTCCCACGGCCAGAACAAAATTTGCACTTTACTGAAAAAAATATAAATGTTTTTACTTTTATAACTTTAATAAATCAAATAATATTGACATTTTGATTACTAAGCATCAGTTTATATATATTAAACTGACAATGCACATTCATTTGTATTTTTTCAGTAAAGCACAAATTTTGTTCTGGCCTTGGGAAGGCATAGGGGTTTTGCGCCCAACTTATGTTAATTTTTGCTCGTTTTGAGTTTGACTCGGTTATTTATTGTAATTTCTGTTAGTTTCGGGTTTCATTTACCTATCAATGCTGATTTGTGGTAGTTTCACGCTTGGTAGATTATTTTATTTTATTTTTGCTCAATTTTTGTTTAATGGAGTTCTTTACTTTTCTTTGAAAACTTATTTTGTGGAAAAAGTTTTTTAAATTAATTGAAGTTAAAGTCAAAGGAGTGGCAGTAGCTATAGTGGTCTTAATGATTCAAGTTAATACCTTTAGCAGTTCCTAGGATATTGTAGATACACCGTTTATGATAATCTGGATATAGAGAGTGTCTTTTGATTCAGTTTAACGTCTCCCTCAACATTTCCCGAATTTCCTCCTGAATACCTTTAGTCTTTTCTGATAAACCTAGGATCAAACACCCCTTTTTATAGTGGTGAATCCTGTGTCAAAAAATTAGGGACATTGCAGGATGTACAGACCTTTCCCGGGGGGCTATGGGTGCATGGTACTGCTAGAGGCAGTTTCAAGACCTTTTGACTAGTTTAAACAAAGTGGTTACTCCATAATTGCGATCAGTATTGTGGTATCCAGGGAAAACATCTAAAAAGGACAACAGGGCCTTTGCTCTCCATGCAATATTAAACACACCTTGAATTTTTCAATCGACTATCCTCAGTCATTCCCAAGATGTTGCTGATGTACCCTTTCAACAATTAACATGCGCTTGGTGTTTTTTTTTGTTTTTTTTTTAGATTTATCAGCATCCCCCTTTAAATTTTCTGTGAGTAGTCACAAGCAGAATTAGTCGTAGTCGCAATTAGGTGTAGTCGAAGTTTTTGGAGTCGCAAGTTGTCACAGTTGCAGTTGCGATCCTTCGCAATTGCCGTCACAGTAGTAACAAGTGTTTTAGCAATGGTCTTGAAAGTTTCAAAGCAATAAATTTAACCATTCCTATGATATTGCAGTTTCCTTCTGTGTTAGCCTGGATGCACAGAGGTACCTTTTGATTCAGTTCAGCATATATTCTCTATATTCACTGAAGTTTCTTCCTAGAAGTACAGTTATTTGACCCTTTTGAGCAAGATGGACATTTCAGAATTTTGATGAATTTTGTTTGGAGAGAGGGGAATTAAGAAGGCACGAGAGGGGTGCTGGTCACACTCCGACAGTTTTTCAAAATCTCCCTCAACATGGCCTGAAAGTTTTAATTTAATAGCCTCGGCTGTTTTAAAAATAGCAGAAACACATTTTTGATAAACTGGATGCAAATAGGATGCTTTTGATTTAGTTTAGCATAACCACCAATATTTTTCGAAGTTTCGCTTTAATACCCTCAGCTTTTCTGGACACACCCAAAATCAACCATTCCCTCTTTCCCAGTGATAGATTTTTCACTTAAACATGGGGCATATTGCGTAATTCATAATTCTTCCCCGTAAGTTGTAGAAGGCCTTACATCCCCGGAGGCATTGCTAATAAACATTTTGACTATTTTGAACAAAATTGATCTTTTCAAATTACTGATCGGTATTGTTGGGAGGGGGCATTTAAAAGGGTAAGGGCAACTATTTTCCTTCCAATAACTGCTCCTCGTGGCGTTCAAGTTTCAACTTAATATCCTCAGCAATTCCTTAGATATTGCTGATCCCCTAATATTTTGGGGACCCAGGATTGAGCCCTTTTCCGAATAATAAAAAACGTAAGCAATGGGCCACTTTTATAACTTAGAGCCCTTGTCTAAGGACTGTAGAGGAGACGTCAAGCGTGGAGTTAAGAGTTATTTGGCCTTTGGATTATTTTAATATAATGGATATCTCAAAATTCTGCTTCGATGTCTTTTGTACCAGAACTTTTAATCTTTCAATTGAATGAGCCCCGTTTAAAGTTTATAAGACCCCCTCCTTTCATATGAAGTGTCTTCGATAAAAAATTGCCATACATTGAAGCCTTATAGCTCCATACTACAGGCAACGCTAGAGTGTTATTCTCTGATACGACGAGTGTGTTGTATCTGTTGTTCTCTGATATGATGATTGAAAAACAAATAATGAGGGAAAATTTAAGGGAAATACTCAAATATTAAAACAGTGTGACCAACCCCAATTGTTGTTTGTTTATTTATATTAGTTACCCTATAAACAAAGGACAAAAATTCACTCTTTTAGGTTTAAAGGTTTAAAAAATTGTTTGATTCTGTAATCCCAAATATTTGACCTTATTTTGATTCCCTTGCGCCATGCAGGATTAAATCTAAAATCCTCCGACTACCAGGCACAGAACTTTCCACTACACCACAGCAAGCGTAAGAATTAATAGTATTTTAAAAGTTTATGCTAAGCGGAAGAACTATAATTTGCTATCTTTAATCACTTTTTATTGTCCTGTTGGTTCAAAGCCTCACTTACGTGCATCGATAGTAAACAGTACGACAACGTTCCCAAAATAGTTTTGATGGAACTCATTTTTCTAATAGTTGGATTTGTAAGGGGTACTATAAACAGGGGTTTGGCAGCCAAACATCCCCCGCCCCCGTCACTTATAAATATTCCTACCCGTAACCCTTATTAATGCTTTTGCATGATTTGAGTTTTCTAACATGACAGTCGGTGGCAAATTTTGCTGAAAATTTACAGGTTATTTGACTTTTCTGAGGTTGAAGTAAAGGCTAGTGTTAAGACTAATGTGGACTAGTGTTAACTAAAGTGTTAAGATTAAACGATCAATCAATTCTCTGTGATTTTATTCTTTAAAATGCCCTTCCCTCTTAAAAAAAGCTTTCTCTATTGGTGGCTGTTACTATTTACTCAATAACATTTTTGAAATTTGCTTTGTATTTTCTTTTTTTACACTGCAAAATTTGTTGAAAACAGGGTGAAAACATACAAAAATAAGAAAACCTTTCTAATAAGAAATTTTAAACGATTGTCTAATAAAGTGTGGGCATTATCACCGCGATGGCCCGGTTAGCAAATATATCTTTAACTAATGAATCTAATAATGTAAATATGTTGATTAAGAATTCGATATTGAATTGCATCTGATAGAATTCGATTGAAATTAATTTTAGTTAAAACGATGTTATCATAATTGTAAAAATTAAGTTTAAAATATAATTTGGTCTCAGTAGAGGATATTTTAAATGTTTTCAATTTTTAATGAATCAAAAGTTATTATGACTTTAAGGAATAAATATCAGCAAATGAATATTAAACTGACTATTCACATTCATTTTTTCCCATTATAGTGCAAATTATGTTCTGGTCTTCAGAAGGAAGGGTAAATTCAGCCCCTGGTGGATTGCATCTGTTATTTATTCTAATTTTTGTTCATTTTGGTTTTAATTTATTTATTGATGGTAATTTGTGGCAGTTTTACGCTTGGAAGATTATTATATTTTTACTCATTTTTGGTTTAATGGAGATCATTACTTTTCTTTGAAAAATCTATTTGGTGGAAAAGTATTTTAAATTAATATTATATAGAGAAAAGAATTACGTTATGATTTATAGCTGTTTGATATTCTATTTATTTTTTCTTGGATTAATGAAACTTACCTTAGTCTTATCTTACATTGTTTTTGAGGTTAAGCACTAGCAAATACTTTTCCCAGGATCACAACATCGGAAATTAAATCCAATAATCTTAGGGATGCCAAAGGGTGGTAGACCAACTACATTTTCAAAACATTTGAAAATGTTTTCAAACATTTTCTTTTATCAATTTAAAAGATATATTTGCGAAAAAATATGGCATTTTTTAAGAAAAGTAAAGAGCCAAATTAAAAGCTAAGGCCAGCATAGATAAGGTCATGTAATACTTATAAGTTTAAACAATTATAAATAACTATTAATAGGCAAACTAATAGTATAGCTAATGTTAAAAGCAAACGGGGATGGCAAATAGTAAGAGTAGGGCTACCACACGCTTGTCAAACAGTTCGTGGTAACGAACTGTAAGTAAGGAGCGACCCGGCTCAATGGTAACCGAAACTCTAAAAAACGGAATTTGGATACCAATATATACATCAAAAGAATCAGATTTCAATACTGATTTCAAATATATAGATTTCATCAAGTTTAGTTTTACCCATCAAAAGTTATGTGCCTGAGAAAATTTGGCTGATTTTAGAAAAAAGGGGGAAAGTAATATTTTCTGTTCGTTTTAAGTTTTGATGTTGCTCCTTACTTTCAGTTAAAAAACTTGTTTGTTTTATTTAATTTCTGATCTTTTTCTTTAATAATACTGGTAAATCCAGCGCTCCTTTCATAGCAATGTCCCTCCCCACATTAAAACATCCTTCATGAAAATATCCGCCCACATACCCTCCGACCCTCCCCCCACCTACCAGAAAAAATCCCCCCTGAAAATATTTATATAATTTCCAAAAACCAATACTATATGTTAAAATTGGGTAAGTTTATAGCTTTCAGCCCTCCCTCCGAAGACTTTGGGGAATTAAGTCACCTTAAATGACATAATTATCATATTTTTGACCATGCTGAACAAATTGGCTATCTCAAAATTTTGATCAGGGGACTTTGGGAAAAAAATAAACGTAGGAGGGAGCCTAGTTACCCTCCATTCTTTTTGGTCACTTAAATAGGGCACTAGAAATTTTAATTTCCGTTCAAATGAGCCCTCTCACGACATTCTATGATCATTGGGTTGATACGATCACCCCTGGGAAAAAAACAACAAACAAACACGCACCCGTGATATTTCTTCTGGTAAAAAATGCAAAATTCCACATTTTTGTCGATAGGAGCATGAAACCTCTACAGTAGGGTTTTCTAATACTCGGAATATGATGGTATGATTTTCAGTCAGGTTCTATAGCTTTTAGGTGGTCTTTCCCCCGGTTTTTGAAAATCAGCCAAATTTTCTCAGGCCCGTAACTTTTGATGGGTAAAATTCAACTTGATGAAACTTATATATTTGAAATCAGCATTAAAACCTGATTCTTTTAATGTATCTATTTGTATCAAAATACCATTTTCTAGAGTTTCGATTACGATTGAGCCGGGTCGCTCCTTACTTACAGTTCGTTACCACGAACTGTTTGATAATGATGTTAATGTTGCAAAACTATAACTTTAATAAATTTTGTAACGGAAAATATCAGCTTTTAAATACCCAAGGAGTGCGAAAGAGGGTTGAAATTGATTTCGAATAATCTTATATTGTTTAAAGCAAATAAACCCTAATGAGCTCTTTTATTAAAGGCATTGTTATACAAACAACGCTAATACCATTGTTCAATATTTAGAGTTTGGGGTTTAAAAGAGGTGATAACCCTGCTTGTTTAGGAGAACCCTAAGAATAATATTTAAAAAAAAAAAAACAGAATCAAATTTAGAAATTGTAATTTTGAAATTGACAAAGGAGTAACATCAAAATTTTTTTGAGCGAAAGAAGTTTTCCTGTTTTTTGGGGGGTTGCAAGCCCTCAGAAGAAATATCACGGGTGTGTGTTTATTTATTTGTTTATTTGTTGTTTTTTTCCCAGGGATGATCTTATCAACCCAGTGGTCCTAGAATATCGCGGCAGGACTCATTCGAATGGGAATTAAAATTTCTAGTGCTCCTTTTAAGTGACCAAAAAATGGAGGGTAATTAGGCAACCTCTCATGCTCATTTTTTTCACCCAAGTCATCTGATCAAAGTTTTGAGATAGCCATTTTGTTCAGCATGGTCGAAAATATTATAACTATGTCTTTTAGGATGACTTAATCTCCCGAAGCTCCCGGAGGGAGGGCTGAAAGTTTTGAACTTTACCCAATGTTAACATATAGTATTGGTTATTGGGAAGTATACAGACGTTTTCAGGGGAGATTTCTCCTGGTAGTGGGGGGGGGGGGTGGGTAGGGGGGTATTTGGGAGGATATTTCCACGAAGGAAGTTTTCATGGGGGATAGGGACATTGCTATGAAGGGGAGGCCGGACTTCCCAGCATTATTTAAAAAAAGATAAGAAATTAAATATAAAAAAATAAGTTTTTCCACTGCAACAGCAGCAACATCAAAACTTTAAACGAACAGAAAACATTACATATATGATAGGGTTCAACCCCTAGTCAATACCTTGATCTTTAAGTCAAAGATTTTTTTTTACTTCCATAAGAGTTATTTAATCTAATTAACGGCCTTTGTAATTAAGCGATCCTTTTTAAACAATTAGAACAAAATTTGATCTTCCGCTTAAAGAGCAAGATATAGAATGGAGGCCAAACCTGCTAATATACGTATTCAAAATATATGAATATAGAAGTTCGTTACTTAAGTTAATTCGTAAGTTACGTATATTTATTACTAATAAAAACGTTCGTAAATAAAATTAAACAAGTCTCGAGAAAGCCATTTAACCAAATAAAAGTAAATTAATATGAAAATTGGGTTTTAATTATTCATGTACGGTGAGACAAGATCAAAACCTGCATTAATTCAAAACGTTCAAAAATTAAATAAAAAAACAAGTTTTTTTTAACTGAAAGTAAGGAGTGACATTAAAACTTAAAACGAACAGAAATTATTACGTATACGAATGGGGCTGTCCCCGCCGCAGCGCCTCGCTCTTTAAGCTCAAGTTTTAATTTGTCACAACTCTATTTTTTTTATAAACAATTAAAAACTTTAGCGTAAAGAGCTAGGCGTTGAGGAGGGGACAGCCCCGTTCATATACGGAATAATTTCTGTTCGTTTTAAGTTTTAATGTCGCTCCTTACTTTCAGTTAATAAAACTTGTTGTTTTTATTTAATTTTGAACAAAAAAGACAAAAGAAACACGCTATTTTCTACAGGAATACTTACTAGTAAAAGATGATTTATTATTCTGCTTACTTGTATTGAAGCATTTATTATTACATAGTTCTACAACATAAATAGATGAAAAGGATAAATGTAAATTAAGAACAAGAATTTATCCCAGCATTTAAAGGAGTACAAGTCGCTAAGATTGTTTTTGTTACTACTGTTGTCGTTGACTGTAACGTTGCAACCAAAGTAAGCGTTGTAGTCTTCAAAAGTGAAAGAAAGAAACGTCCTCTCATTGATGGATCAACCCGTTCTTGAAATGAAGTCTCCAGTTCCCTAAAATTGTTTTAATCTGTTTTAGAATGTTTTTGTGACCAAGGGTTCCAAAGTTTTTCTAGGTAAGTTAGTAATAAGCCACTAACAAAGTACTACCAGGACGTAATAACACATTAACGCTAAACCATCTTAAGTATATAACTATTTTCATTAGAAAACACTAAGAGTAGAAGTATTATCATTCGACAATTAAATGACAAAACAAGCAAGTATTTTGGAATTGGTTTCCTGAAGAGGGCGGGAGGGGAGATAACAAACTAACAAAAATCCAAAGATATGATAGGATTGCTTAGAAAGTATAAAATATCCTATAAAATATATGCATAAAATAAAATAAAAATAAAATAAGTGTAAATAAGTAAATAAGAAAAGTATTGAAAAAATTGAAATATTGAAAAATATATAAAATGTTGAAAAATAATTAAATAGTATAAAATATTGAAAAATTAAAAAAAACTATAAACAACTGAAATTCTTGAGATTTCGCGGGAAAGTTGTAGGCCTACACTTGAAAAAAAGATCCGTTTATAACTTAAAAAAAGCACCAAGAGTGAGTAAACCGAAAATGTTCTCCCAGACTTGCAATAGAAAAAACACTGGCTTTTTTTTCTCGACCAATACCCTTTGAATTGGTGCATATATGTCGTACCTTTAATATTCCCTAAAATGAATCTCATTTTCCCTACTTTAGGCCTCTGCAAACCTTATGTTGGCCAGTTGAGAACTGAAGTATCGGTCAAATCCAGTTGAACTCATCAAGCACTAAAATTTTTGTATCTAGTGTTTTTTTTTTTTTTTTATTGGAACTATTTATTCATAAATAACAACTAATAAATAAGTAATCAGGGAATGAAAAGTTAGAAAGTACGTAGTTAGAACAACCTGATTCTCAAGAGCCTCAAATAGGGCTCTTGAGAGCCCTATTGACTCAATTAAATAAAATAAGATTTCAAATGAGAGTAAGTAGCATCATTATAAACTAAAAACTAACAGAAATTATTCTGTATATGTGAGGGATGGCTTGATTTTCTTAATTTTAAGCTTGATTTTCATATTCAATCTAAGCATTACTCGCTTTAAGATCTATTTATTTATTTATTAATTAAAAAATAACTTTCCGAGAAATAGGTTTTTCGAAGAAAAGTAAAAGCCACTTTAAACTTGAGCTCAGCAGATACAAATACCTGTTAAAATTCAAACTCAAAACGACCAGAAATTACTATTAAATAATAAATGAAACCCAAAACGAACAGAAATTAAATAAACAATCATAGCGAATAACATTCAACAAGTAATAATATAGATGAATAAATAGATCTTAAAGTGAGTAATGCTTAGATTTAATATGAAAATCAAGCTTAAAACAAAATAAAATATTTTGCTATTGAAGCATAAATGAAACTTAAGACCAACAGAAATTAAATAAACAATCAATGCAAACAAACATACAATAGATATTAATGTAAATGAATAAATAATGTTAAAACGAGTGAAACTTAAATTGAATATGCAAATCAAGCTTGAGACGAACAAAAATCACTACGAACAAGAGTTTGGGTATCGCCTCCTTCTCTCACTGTAAAAGTCTAAAACCTACTGCGTCACTGGCGCTTTACTGAAAACCAATTTTGTTACAAATATTTTCGTATGTACTTAATATTTTAAATAAACATTATAATTATAGTAAAATTTTGAACTGATGAGCTTTCAGCAATTAATATCATTATACGTCAAATATTCAGTTTAATTTATTAGCTCTTTTTAAAGTTGTCCAAGACGAATACAGTTTCACTACAAACAAAATTTTGGATACTACCCCCTTCCTTAACTGTAAATACAAACCAAAAGCCTACTGCGTCATTGGCGCTTAACTGAAAACGAATTATATTACAAATACTTTCTTTTCCAGTTTTTACAGCATTGAAAATAAAAATAAAATTACAGTGAAATAAATTCTTGAAGTGATGGATCTTTCAACAGTTAATATCGTTGTACATCAAATATTCAATTTGATGTTGTTTATAATTTCCAAGACTGTTCAAGACGCATATAGTTTTAAGTAAAGCGTTAATGACGCAGTAGAATTTAGACTTTTATAGTGAGAGAAGGAGGCGATACCCAAACTTTTGTTTGCAGTGATTTTGATCCACTTCGAGTTTGATTTGCATATTCAATTTGAATTTCACTCGTTTTAAGATTTGTTTATTCATTTACATTAATATGACAAATGAAACTCAGAGAGGAAAGAAAATAGCAAAATGAAAAATAAAATCAAAAAAAGTAAAAAAACGAGGATTTTGTCAGCCAGTGGCTAACCATGAAGAAGAAAAAATAAGCAAATATTTCGACAAGGACCTCCGCCAAGTCGTCCTCAGTGCTAAACAAAAAAGAAAAAGAAAAAAAAACGAAACGAAAATCTTACCTTTCGAAGCTTACCCGACAAAGACAGAACAGGAACAGACACTAAATAAAAACCAGGCAGGAATCAATTAAAAAGAATTTACCAAGATGATTGAGCAAGAATCCTTTTCCTTGCAATAGTTTTAGCTGGTCTACAGTTTCGGTTTTCATTAGATATGCAAATAGCTTCTTTTAAGATATACCGGGTGAAAATATTGATTGAGTCCTTCAAAATTAAACTGTCGTAAATTGAGCTTGATGAAATATCTCCAGTATCTCTATTTATTGCTAAATTTTGCTTTATGTATATTTTTATATTAATTACCTCTTTAAAAATTTGTGGTAGGCCATTTACAGTAGATATTAAGGTTGCCTCGTCAAAAAGAACAAGATGGGTTGGATTTACGAAAATATGCGAAGCCAATGCCGAATCAAAGTTGTCATTGTTATTTTTTTTATCTCAGGAACTTATCTATTGAAATTTTGTGCTCATGCAATCGTTCCCCTAGTTATTGATGGGTCTTACCTATGTAAAATTTCCCACATGAACACGGGACTCTGTAGACAACACTACCCAGTATAGGGTCCGTTTTATCCTTTCCTGAGTTGAAAAAATGATCAACTTTTTGTTCAGTTTTGAAAGAAACAGAGAGATTATTTTTTTTTTAATTTTTCCAAGTTTATCGCCAAGTTTCGGGATGTATGGTAAAGCGATGAAAGTTTTTTTCTCAATTTCCGGGGTAACTGGATCAAGGGAGAGGAGCGCCCTATTTTGTTGTTTTATCTTTTTTAATCGTCTATCTATGATATTTTCAATAAGTTTGATTGGGTAACCATTGCAGAAAAGAATATCCTTGACATTGTTTAATTCAGAATTTATTTGAGTACGGGAACAAATTTTTAAAACTCTGTCGACTTAAGAGATTATTACCCCTCTTTTCACAGAAGGAGGGATATGGGAAGAGAAATGTAGATATCGATCATTATGAGTCGGCCTTCTATATATAGAAAATTCAAGGCTAGGAGTAGTTTTTATAATCAAAACATCCAAGAAAGGCAGCTTACCTGAATCTTCGAGTTCCATTGTGAACTGGAGATTCGAAACAAAAGAGTTCAAATGTGCCAAAAAATCTCTTAGAGAGTCTTGTCCATGTTCCCAAACAGAAAGGATATCATCAACGAAACGAAACTAGATAGAGTGTTTTAAGTGGAAACTATTCAAAGCAGACTGTTCTATGAAATCCATGTAAACATTTTCCAAATAAGAAGACAAGACAGTGCCGATGGATAAACCCATGATTTGAAGGGAATTTTTTTGGAATTTAAAAGATAAGAAGAACTTGTTGCAAAGACAAACAAGGGTCATTATTGTATCAATTTCCAAAGTTTTGTAATCCGACCAAGCTGAATTTTCCTCTAATTTTCTTTGTAAAGCATGCTCACATTTATGGACATCGCATGAATTGTACATAGAAACTGCATCAAAGTATTCGTCGGGGAAACTTCGAAAGGTTAGATTTTCGTTTCGTTTTTTTTTCTTTTTTTTTGTTTAGCACTGAGGACGACTCGGGGGAGGTCCGTGTCGAAACATGTTCTTATTTCTTGTTAATCATGATTTACCACTGGTTGACAAAATCCTCATTTTTTATCCTTTTTTTATTCTATTTTTCATTTTGTTATTTTCTCTCCTCTCTGAGTTTCATTTGTCATGTATAGCCAGTGTGGTCTAAGAATGTATTTACACTAATATCTATTGTATGTTTGTTTGCATTGATTGTTTATTTAATTTCTGTTCGTTATAAGTTTCATTTATGCTTCAATAGCAAAATATTTTTTCCGTTTTAAGCTTGATTTTCATATTCCATCGAAGCATTACTCGCTTTAAGATCTGTTTATTCATTTATATTATTACTGGTTGTATGTTATTTGCTATGATTGTTTATTTAATTTATGTTCGCTTTGGGTTTCATTTATTCTTTAATAGTAATTTCTGGTCGTCTTGAGTTTGAATTTTAACAGAAATTTGTATCTGCTGAGCTTAAGTTTAAAATGGCCTTTACTTTTCTTTGAAAAACTTATTTTTCGGAAAGTTTTTTAATTCATTTTTGTTTGTTTTTGATTGCAAAAAGTTTCACGTTTTATAAAAATTTCTTATTTCAAAATCAAACTTTAAAAAAAAAATCAAATGTTCATCAAAGTGTCGAAACTGGTATCAAAGTAACAATATCAAAATGAAAAAATGGTTTGTGTCAACCTCGGAGTTTTATTATCTGATGTCCGAACTATTTTTAACAAAATGGCTATCTCAAAATTTTATCGGATGAGTTTGGAGAAAAAAAGGGCGGAAGGGGGGCTAATAGCCCTTCGGTCTCTTTTGACTCTTTAAAAGTGAACTAGAACTTTCTATTTTCAATCAAATGAGCCCCCTCTGAAGTTTATACGAGCATCCATTCTATAAGAACTATATCACCCCCAGAGTATCAGGGACAACGCTATAGCGTTGTCTATGGTAAAGGCCATACGGCTCCAATGTTTTATTAATTTTTTTTTCCTAGAGGCACTTAATATGGAATGGGTCGTCGTATAAACCTCAAAGGGGGCTCATTCGATTGAAAATGGAGACCTCTAGTGCCCTTTTTAAGGGTCAAAAGTGATTGGAAGGCAACTAACACCCCTTCCACGCCCACCATTTCCCAAAACACATCCAATCAAAACTTTGAGATAGGCATTTTTTTCTACGTAGTTGATTTTCAAATAGAAATTATGTTTTTGAGGGCGACACTCCCCCCACAGCCTTCAGGGCACGGGTTGTAAGTTAAGCCCTAGTGGCATATAAGGTTTTCATAGAAAGCTTTGTCGTAAAAACTTAAAAAAGGACTAATTCGATTGGAGTTCGACTGGAAAACTCATCCCGAATTTTCAACGTAGTTGAAAATTCAGGGAATTAGCTCTTCGAGGATGACACCCCCCCCCCACAACCCGCAGGGCAAGGGTTTTGAGTTATTCCCTGGGGGCATAGAAGGTTCTTATAGAAAGTGTTGTCGTAGAAACTTCCAAAAGGGCTCATTTGATTCAAAATTTAAATGGCTAGTGCCCTTTTTAATACTCGAAAGTGATTGGAAGGCAAGTAACACCCCTTCCAAGCCCACCATTTCCTCAACCGCATCTAATCAAAGTTTTGAGATAGCCATTTTGTTCAACGTAGTTGAAAGTTGTGGAAATTATATGTTTGAATACGACACTCCCCCCCACAGTCTTCAGGGCAAGGGTTATAAGTTATGCCCTGGGGCATATATGGTTCTTATGGAAAAAATGCTCGTATAAACTTCAGAGAGGGCTCATTTGATTGGAAATTGAAAATTCTAGTTCAATTTTTAAGCATATAAGGATATCAGAGGGTAGCGAGCCCCCCCTCCTTAATGCCCTTTTTTCCTAAATACATCCGATTAAACTCTTTGAGACAGCTATATTGGGATATATAGTACAATCATCATGTAGCGAAGTCTTTGCTGTCAGCACAACCATCTAGGGCCCGGGAGCAGGCGTTGTAATTTATTCCCTAGGGTCATACATGTTTTTTATGGAATGGATGCTCGTATAAACTTCAAAAAGGGCTCATTTGATTGGAAATTGAAAGTTCTACTTTTTAAGAGTCAAAAGATATTGGAAGACAACTAGCCTCCCTCCCTCCACGCCTTTTTTTCCTCAAATCCATCCGATAAGAACTTTGAGATAGCCAGTTTTTAAAATAGTTCAAAGACAATATTACGAAAACTCTGGGAAGACACTGCCCACCAGCCCCCCCCCCCTCCCAGGGCCCGATGGTAGGCATTGTAAGTTATGCCCTGGGGAAATATATGGTTCTTATGGAAGGTATGCTCGTAAAAACTTCAAAGAGGGCTCATTTGATTTGAAATTGAAAGTTCTAGTTCAGTTTTTGAGATTAAAAAGAGATTGGAAGGCAACTAGCCCCCCCCCCCTTGCACCTTTTGGCCCAAATGCATCCATTAAGCTAAAGATTGTTCAAAAGTCAGATAAAAAAAGTCAGGTGTCGACATAACCTCGCCAGGGCCTGGGGGCAGGCGTTGTACGTTATGTCCTCGGGAAATATGGTTCTTATGAACAGGATACACTTATCAACTCCGGAGAGGGCTCATTTGATTGTAAAATGAAAGTTTGAGCTCACTTTTTAATAGTCCAAAGAGATCCAAGGGCAACTAGCCCCCCCCCCTCAATGCCTTCTTTTTCCTTAAATCCATCCGATAAGAACTTTGAGATAGCCATTTTTGTAAATAGTTCAAAGACCATATAACGAAAACTCTGGGCGGACACAGACCACCCCCCCCCTAGGGCAGGCGTTGTAAGTTATGCCCTGGGGAAATATATGGTTCTTATGGAAGGTATGCTCGTAAAAACTTCAAAGAGGGCTCATTTGATTGGAAATTGAAAGTTCTAGTTCAGTTTTTGAGAGTAAAAAGAGATTGGAGGGCAACTAGCCCCCCCCCTAGCACCTTTTAGCCCAAATGCATTCATTAAGTTAAAGATTGTTCAAAAGTCAGAAGAAAAAAAGTCAGGTGTCGACATAACCTCGCCAGGGCCTGGGGGCAGGCGTTGTAAGTTATGTCCTGGGAAATAATGGTTCTTATGAAAGGGATACACTTATAAACTCCGGAGAGGGCTCATTTGATTGGAAAATGAAAGTTCGAGCTCACTTTTCAATAGTCCAAAGCGATCCAAGTGCAACTAGCCCCCCCCCCCCCCGCCTTCTTTTTTCAAACCTATTTTATGAAAATTTTGAGATATACATTTTGTTAAAAATAGCTCAAAGGTCAGATAAAAAAACTCCGGTGTCAATACAACCCCCCAGGATCCAGGGTAGGAAGTTCTAAGTTATGCCCTGAAGGCATGTATGGTTCTTATAAAAGGGATGCTCGTATAAACTTCATAGAGGGCTCATTTGATTGGAAATTGAAAGTTCTAGTTCACTTTTTAAGAGTCAAGAGATTTCAGTTCAACTAGTCCCCCCCAAGCGCTTTTTTCCCCAAACCCATCCGCTACAAATTTTGAGATAGCCAGTTTTTTTAAAATTTTTCAAAAATTATATAACAAAAACTCCGGTGTCAACACAACTCCCAGGGCCCGGGGGTTAGGCGTTGCAAGTGTTGTCCTGAGGGCGTATATGGTTATTATGAAAGGGATGCTCGTATAAACTTCAGAGAGGGCTCATTTGATTGGAAATTGAAAGTTCTAGTTCACTTTTTAAGAGTCTAAGGATATATGAGGTCAACTAGCCCCCCTCTCACCCCCCCCCCCACGCACACCCTTTTTTCCCTAAACCCATCCAATAAGGTCAGATAACAAAAATAGTTCAAAGGTCAGATAACAAAAAACTCCGATGTCGACACAGCCCCGCAGGGCCCGGGGGGCAGGAATTGTAAACTCTGTGCTGGAGCCGTATATGGTCCTTATGAAAAGGATGCTCGTAAAAACTTCAGAGAAGGCTTATTTGAATAGAAATTAAAAGTTTTAGTTCATTTTCTCAGAGTAAAAAAAGATCGGAGGGCAACTAGCCCATCCCACCCTCCACGTGTTTGTGTTTATCGGGTGTATTAAACCCACCCGATTAAAATTTGAGGTGACCATTCTGTTAAAAATAGTTCAAACATCAGATATTAAAACTCCAGGGTCGACACAACCCACCAGGTTCCAGAGACAGGCGTTGTAAGTTATACTCTGGGGGTATATATGGTTCGTATAGAAGGGATGCTTGTATAAACTTAAGAGAGCGCTCATTTGATTGAAAATAGAAAGTTCTAGTTCACTTTTAAAGAGTCAATAGAGACCGAAGGGCAACTAGCCCCCCTCCCCCCCACACCCTTTTTTCCCCAAACCCATCCCATAAAAATTTTGAGATAGCCATTTTGTTAAAAATAGTTCAAACATCAGAAAATAAAACTCCACGGTTGACACAAACCCATTTTTTTACTTTGATATTGTTACTTTGATACCAGTTTTGATACTTTGATGAACATTTTATTTATTTTTAAAAGTCTGATTTTGAAGTAAGGAATTTTCAAAAACTTGAAACTTTTTGTAATCAAAAACGAACAAAAATTAATTAAAAAACACTTTCCGAAAAATAAGTTTTTCAAAGAAAAGTAAAGGCCATTTTAAACTTAAGCTCAGCAGATACAAATACCTGTTAAAATTCAAACTCAAAAGGACCAGAAATTACTATTAAATAATAAATGAAACCCAAAACGAACATAGATTAAATAAACAATCATACCAAAAAACATACAACAAGTAATAATATAAAGGAATAAATATATCTTAAAGCGAGTAATGCTTGGATTGAATATGAAAGTCAAGTTTAAAACGAAAAAAAATATTTTGCTATTGAAGAATAATTGAAACTTTAAACGAACAGAAATCAAATAAACAATCAATGCAAACAAACATACAATAGATATTAATGTAAATGAATCAATAAATCTTATAACGAGTAAAACTTAAATTGAATATGCAAATCAAGCTTGAAACAAATAAAAATCCCAACAAACAAGAGTTTGGGTATCGCCTCCTTCTCTCACTGTATCAGTCAAAAACCTACTACGTCATTGGCGCTTTTCGATACCCAAACGAGTTTTTCAACCTTTGCTTTTCTTTGAAAAACTTATTTTTCGGAAAGCTTTTTTTAATTAATAAGTTACAACGCCTGTCCCTGGGCCCTGGGGAGTGTGTTGACCCCAGACTTTTAATATAGGGTGTTTGAACTATTTTTAACAAAGTGGTCACCTCAAACGTTTATAGATTAGTTTATCCATCCGATAAACTCAAAGACATGGAGGGCGGGAGGGGCTAGTTACACTTCGATCTTTTTTTTACTCTGAGAAAATGAACTAGAGCTTTAAATTTCCATTCAAATGAACCCTCCCTGAAGTTTATACGAGCATCCCTTTCATAAGGACCATATACGGTCCCAGGACATAGCTTACAATGCCTGCCCCCAGGCCCTGGCGGGTTTTGTCGACACCGGAGTTCTTGTTATCTGAATTTTGAACTGATTTAAAAAAAATGGTTATCTTAAAATTTGTATCAGATGGGTTTGTGGAAAAAAGGAGTTTGGGGGGCTAAGGGCCCTCCAATCTCTTTTGACTCTTAAAAATTGAACTAGAACTTTCAATTTCCATTCAAATCAGCCCTGTCTGAAGTTTATACGAGCATCCCTTCCATCAGAACCATATATGCCCCCAGGGCATAACTTGCAACGCCTACCCCTGGGCCCTGGGTGGTTGTGTCGACACCAGAGCTTTTTTTTTATCTGACCTTTGAACTATTTCTAACAATATAACCATCTCAAAATTTTTATCGGATGCATATGGGGGAAAAAGGGCTTGGATAAAAAAACAGAGTTTTTTTTATCTGACCTTTGAACTATTTTAACAAAAAATCCATCTCAAAATTTTTATCTTATGTATTTATAGCGTGGAGGGGGGCCTAGTTTCCCTCCGATCTCTTTTTACTCTTAAAAAGTGAACAAGAACTTTCAATTTCCAATCAAATGAGCCCTCTCCGAAGTTTATATGAGCATCCCTTCCGTAAGAACTATATATTCCCCCAGAGCACTACTTACAACACCTGCCTCCGGGCCATGGGAGGCTGCCTCAACACAGGAGTTTTTCTTATCTGACCTTTGAACTATTTTTAATGAAATGGCTATTTTAAGAATTGTATCGGATGGGCTTGGGGAAAAAAGGGCGTGAGGGGGGGGGTGCTAGTTACCTTTGGATATCTTTTGACTCTTAAAAAGTGAATTAGAAATTTTAATTTCAAATCAAATGAGCCCTCTTTGAAGTTTATACGAGCATCCCTTTCATAAGAACCATATACACCCTCGGGACAACACTTACAATGCCTAGCCCCTGGGCCCTGGGAGGCTGTGTTGACACCGAAGTTTTTGTTATCTAATTTTTGAACAATTTTCAAAAAACTGGCTATCTAAAAATTTGTAGCGGATGGGTTTGGGGGAAAAAGGGCGTGGGAGGGCTAGTTGCCCTTAACTCTTTTGACTCTTAAAAAGTGAACTAGAACTTTCAATTTCCAATCAAATGAGCCCTCTATGAAATTTATAAGAGCACCCCTTTCATAAGAACCATATACGCCCCCAGGACAACACTTACAACGCCTACCATCCGGGCCATGAGGGGCTGTGCTGACACCGGAGTTTTTGTTATCTAATTTTTGAACAATTTTCAAAAAACTGGCTATCTAAAAAATTTGTGGCTATCTCAAAGTTCTTATCAGATGGATTTGAGGAAAAAAGGGCGTGGGGGGGGGGGCTAGGTGCCCTCCAATCTCTTTTAACTCTTAAAAGGTGGGGGGGCTAGTGGTCCTTAAATCTCTTGACTCTTAAAAAGTGAACTAGAACTTTCCATTTCCAATCAACTGAGCCCTCTCTGCAGTTTATACGATTATCCCTTCCATAAGAACCATATTCTTCTCCAGGGCATAACTTACAACGCCTGCCCGTGGGCCCTGTGTCGACCCTAAAGTTTTCGTTATAATGTCTTTGAACTATTGAAAAATAGCTATCTCAAAGCTCTTATCAGATGGGTTTGAGGAAACACGGGCGTGGGGGGGTGGGCTAGGCGCCCTCCAATCTCTTTTAACTCTTAAAAGGTGAACTAGAACTTTCAATTTCCAATCAAATGAGCCCTCTTTAAAGTTTATACGAGAATCTCTTTCATAAGAACCATACATGCCCCAGGACACAGCTTAAAACGCCTGCCCCCTGGCCCTGGGGGGTTTTGTCGACACCTGAGTTTGTTATCTAACTTTTGAACAATTTTTAACTTTATGACTATTTCAAAATTTTTATCGGATACATTTGGGTAAAAAAGGGGCGTGGGGGGCTAGTTGCCCTCCAATCTCTTTTGATTCTCAAAAACTGAACTAGAACTTTCAATATCCCATCAAATGAGCCTTCTCTGAAGTTTTTACGAGCATCTCTTCCATAAGAACCATAAAGGCCCCCCGGGCCTAGCTTACACTTCCGGTCTTCGGGCCCTGGGGGGGGGGGGGTTGTGTCGACCCCGGAGTTTTCGTTATAATGTCTTTGAACTATTTATTAAAAATGACTATCTCATAGTTCTTATCGGATGGGTCTGAGGATACAAGGGCGTGGGGAGGGGGGCTCTCTGCCCTCCAATCTCTTTTGACTCTTAAAAAGTGAACTAGAACTTTCAATTGCCAATCAAATGAGCCTTCTTTGAAGTTTATACGAGCTTCCCTTCCATAAGAACCATATATGCCCCCAGGGCATAACTTACAACACCTGCCCCTAGGCCCTGGGGGTTTGTGTCGACACCAGAGTTTTTTTTTATATGATGTTTGAACTATTTTTAACAAAATAGCTATCTCAAAATTTTTATCAGATATATTTGGGAAAAAAGGGCGTGGGGGGCTGGTTACCCTCCAACATCTTTTGACGCTTAAAAAAGTGAACTAGAACTTTCAATTTACGATCAAATGAACCCTCTCTGAAGTTTACACGAGCATTCCTTCCATAAGAACCAAATATTCCCCCTCGGCATAACTTATAACCCTCGCCTTGAAGACTGTAGGGGGTGTGTCTTGCTCAGGGATATTATTTCCAGAACTTTCAACTACTTTGAAGAAAATGGCTATCTCAAAATTATGATTAGATATGTTTGGGGAAATAGTAGGCGTGGAAGGGGTGTTAGTTGCCTTCCAATCACTTTCGACTATTAAAAAGGCCACTAGCCATTTAAATGTCCAATCGAATGATCCCTTTTTGAAGTTTCTATGACAACACTTTCTATAAAAAACCTTACATGCCCCCAGGGCATAACGTAGAACCTTTGCCCTAAGGGCTGTGGGGTTGTCATTCTCAAAGACCTAATTTCCAGAAATTTTAACTACGTTAAACAAAACGGTTATCTCAAAATTTTGATTGGATGTGTTTTGGGAAAAGGTGGGCGTGAGAGGGGGGTTAGTTACCCATCAATCACTTTTTGACTATTAAAAAGGGTACTAGCCCTTTGAATTTCCAATCGAATGAGTCCTTTTTGAAGTTTCTACGACAAAGCTTTTTATACAAACCTTATATGCCCCTAGAGCATAACTTACAACCCGTGCCGTCAGGGCTGTGTCTTCCTCAAAAACATAGTTTCTATCTGGAAATCAACTATGTAGAACAAAATGGCTATCTAAAAAAATTTATTGGATGTGTTTGGGGAAATGGTGGACGTGGAAGGGGTGTTAGTTGCCTTCCAATCACTTTCGACCCTTAAAAGGGGCACTAGAACTCTCTTTCTCCAACTGAATGAGCCCCTTTGAAGTTTATACGACGACCCCTTCCATATGAAGTGCCTCTGGAAAAAAAAATAGATAGATAATAATAAAACATTGGAGCCGTATGGCCTTTACTATAGGCAACGCTATAGCTTTATTTCTGATCTGGATACTGACTATTGATTTACCTCGTTCCTAAAGCTAGAGCCTTAACCTAGAGAAGATATTCTAGGACCACTGGGTCGATATGATCACCCCTGGGAAAAAAAAACAACAAATAAACACGCATCCGTGATCTTTCTTCTGGCAAAAAATACAAAATTCCACATTTTTGGAGATAGAAGCTTGAAACCTCTACAGTAGGGTTCTCTAATACGCTTAATCTGATGGTGTGATTTTCATTAAGATTCTATAACTGTTAGGGGGTGTTTCTCCCTGTTTTCCAAATCAGGCAAATTTTCTCAGGCGCGTAACTTTTGATGGGTTGAACTAAACCTGATGAAACTTATATATTTGAAATCAACATTAAAATCTGATTCTTTTGACGTGTCTATTGGTATCAAAATTCTGTTTTTAGAGTTTCGGTTACTATTGAGCCGGGTCGCTCCTTACTTATAGTTCGTTACCATGAACTGTTTGATTTATTCTAATTTCCATAGGAATTTTTAGCGTACAAATTTCTAGGTGGATCAGGGACAAAACTTTCTCTCTCCCCTCTCCCTTCTGATGATTCTTTCAAATCTAAATGCAGGATCCAATTGCCCAACCCACCCCACCCCCCTTTAACACTCCCTGAAACTTTCAACACAGTACCCGAATCATTCTCGAGGCTGTGTCGACGCGCTATTTCGATGAACTGGGTACGCATAGTACACAATAGGTATGCATTATCCCCCCCCCCCCGCCTGAAAGCATCAAATCATCTCCCAAATTTCTCTCAAATTGTTACTGATATGGTAGTTTGATAACTTAGGTACATACTGGGCCAACTGTCTTTCTATTTACATCACAACTTAACAGAGATTAAATTTAAGTTCGACTGTTGCTAAAAGTGCTTAATGCTTCATTTGGTTGGGAAGCAAAATTATTGGAACCCCTCACCTCCTCTCCCTCACCACAAAACTTGAATGCCCTTGTCTTCATACCACCGACATTCTAAAACTTTCAACTTGATCTCTTAAAGCCGATTCCAAAATATTGTGGATACGTCATTTTGGTAATTTTTCGGGATACATAAAAGTCTTTCTATTTAGTTCTGTCCCCTCACCAATTTAAAAAGTGAAACCCACTCCATTGACACCCAATCTGATTACACGACTATCATTAAACAGCTTGCCTTTTCTACCAAAACCTATGTGCGATTAATCGCTCCAGGGACTGGAAGGTTTAGTATTGACCCTGGAGGCATAAAAATTAAAGTTTTTGACTATTCTAAGCAAACTGGCCATCTAAAAAATTCAATCCTGTCCCATGGACGGGCCGAGTAAGAAAAAGGGCACAGAAAGGGGCTGGCTGCTCTCCAATCACTTGTAGCCATTTAAAAATAGCTAGAATTTATAATTTCTGATCGAATAAGTCCCCACCTAACTTTCTTATAGCAGGCCTTTCTTACAAAGTGGTAGGGGGAAAATAATGCATGTAAGGCACATGGCGCTTTATTGAGCCGACGCCAGTGTGTTGCTTCTGATTCCCTTTGAGTAGAAATTCATTCATCGTTTGGCAGCATGTAGGGTTTTCAATGTCTTTTAGTTGATTGATCCCCTATAATTTTGTCCATTGCCAATTCTACCCTTTGCAGGCCAGCAATTGCTGCTTGGTGGTGATGCCAATTTAAAATAGCCAGGAGTCCCTTATTACTCAAAGTAATTTTTTTTTCTGCGGCTTTTTTTCACAGTTTCATTACTTTATTTCGGGAAGAGGCATATTTTCCACACTTCCTCAAATCACGCCAAACTTGTATACTTAGTGTAACTTCGGCAGGTAACTCAAAATTGTGTTGTAAATACTGCACCTGAAGTTCTATTTCTGATTTTAATCAAAGTTGAAAGATAGTTTTGATAATTAATTATGATAATAATTATGATAATTAATGGAAGATAATTTTTAAGCAAGGATTCTTTTTTTAGAGGGATTCATCTTATTTTGCGATAAGTAGAGGAAAACTCGTATCTAGAATTCTCGTTGTGGGAGCTGTACAAATAAATACAGGGGGGCTGTTACAAAAGATAGTGATTATTAAGGTTTTTGTGCGTAAGAATTTGTTTATGTGTATTTCACTACTTTTGTTCGTGTCCGACAAAAATTTCAGGGAAGGGTTTAAACCAGGGAAGGGTTTGGTAGCCCTTGCCCCCCCCCCTGGATAGGGCCATGGGTGGAGAGGTAATAAAAAAATATTGTTGACATTTGAGCATTCAACAAGTTCTTACCTGTATTTATTTTTCATCCTAAGAAGGGGAGTGAGGTTTGACTCCAAAGCCTACCTAATGATTACACCATTGTGAATTATGTGGTTCTGATAAAAGCCATGATCACTGCTTAGAAAATAATTACTTGCAATTTAAGATAGGGAGATTGATAATTAAACGAAAAATTCGGTTATTCTGATTTTGCGTTTTAATAGCATATTATGATGAAGGTATAAAAAGAATACAGCATGCCTAATTTTTAAGTTACATGAACGAAATTACCAAAAAGTTTAAAGTTAAAAAAGGTTTCTCATCGGTCACCAACTGGCACAACGAGGCTAACAGTCCGTGTGACTCAAAAGTGATAGAAAATATACAAAATATAATTATAGTAAAGCATACCTGGAAAAGCCAGAAATGCATACCTGGGCTTAGCAATGGAATCAATTTTAGCCTCTACTGGAGAGGCATGTATGGATTGCGGCCAATCATCTGACGGGTCTTCTAGCGCCCATCTTTTCTTCCTACAGAAAGGGATTTTTACGTCAAGAACAGAGCCTGCAGCAATTGTTAATGTGGTTGCCTCTGTAAAGCCTGCTAGTGTTGGCACCAGACTAAAACAAAATGTTGAGCCGCCGATGTTGGTTGTTGTTGTTGTTATGACAATATTAGTGACTGTTCTGGTAGAAAAAAAGAGGCGACCGATGGTTTGAACATGGTTAAGTGAAGAGTCAATGTTACTTCCGATAACAGCTGCACTTAAGCCAAGAAGGAAGATCAAAATCATCTGCAAATATACACTGTAAGTTGCAGCCAGAACAGTTGGCAAAGCTGGCAATCTATTACGGGGGAGCGTTTGGTATAATTCTTTAAAAAAATTAATACTTTTTATTGAATTTGATCAATTTCAAACTGTCTACAGTAGTAATTGCCAGTAAAGAGGGACCCTTGCTAAGAGTGTGCGAAACCCTAAGAACTGGATTTTAAAGCTGATAAATAATTTAACGTTCAGATATCGTTATCGTTATCTAAGATATCGCTCAGATTAATGTGGAGAAAAGGAGAGAGGAAAATTTACCCCATATATTTCCATTATTCTGAAGAATATTTTTGGACGGTAATCCAATATGGGAATTGCGGGTTAGTAACTCCTTGAGAATAACCCACCGGAGCTATAGAGCCTTTGTGAGGATCGGCAGCGCTGCATTTGTATTTATTTATTATTATTTTTTTTTTTTTGCATGAGAATAAATCTGATCAATATCTTTCATAAGTGTAACACAACAAGAGAGCGGGGAAGCCATTTCACCACCCAGCCCTCTTAAAAACGTAGGAAATAATAACCCTTAAATTTTTCTTTATATTTGACACCCATAACCTAACTTATATATATATATATATATATATATATATATATATATATATATATATATATATATATATATATATATATATATATATATATATATATATATATATATATATATATATATATATATATATATATATATATATATATATATATATATATATATATATATATATATATATATATATATATATATATATATATATATATATATATATATATATATATATATATATATATGACACATATATATATAATAAGAGCTATGACCATACATGAAGGCACTGACACCAGGCCTGAGGGCAATTTAAATTAAATTATCATTGAGACATTTTAAAAATGAGGGGTTTACTTCTCTTTGATCTAACGTAAATAAAACGATCCTATCCTATAGAAAAAAAGAAAAAAATGAATCTTTTCAAAAAAGAGCCCTAAGAATAATTTTTAAAGAAGCCATGGTACCATATTCACTCCTTCTAATAAAGGCCAAGCTGGAAACTTTTGAGCACAGGAGAGGAACACTGTGCCTCCGTTTTGCAAAAAAATGCAATAATAAATCCTCGCACGGAAAAGATTTTCCCCAAAAGACACTCCCCATCGAGACAACGCCTGCCACGTGCTGTTTTTGAACCCGTCCCTATCTTGTCCCCCTTCCGTTGCTTAACCTCCAGGTAAGAAAAAACCTGTGCACCCTTCATTGCTGATCAAATAAATCACTATTTTTTTTTTTTTTTCTGGTGATGCCCAAGTTTGTGTCCGTTTGGTTCTTTTGTCCCCTCCCCCCTTTGTTTATGTTCTCTATTAAACCTTTTTAACGCTATTTTTATCTTACACCTTTTTATTTTTGTTTTAGTTTTTATCTTTTTAACTTTCTTACATTTGACGCTTTTTTTTGCTTTTTTTTTACTAATAAAAGGCTTTGGCTTTCTGATATTGTTGTTTTTGGCATTATTTACCCAGTTTTTTAGTTATTGTGCTATTTTTATAATTTAGTTTTATTACTCCGAAATGCGAATTCGGCCCTTGGGGGCTTATGATAGTAATTCTTTGAAATAAATATCTTATCTTTAATCTATAGCAAATCCTCCTTCAAGTTTGGTCACTGATTAAATTTCGTATACCCTTTTTTTTCAATTAAATGAATTTTTTTTTTAAGTGGGATCTAAGACAAATGTTTTCAACTAGTAAAGCAATGGGCTTAACCTAGGTAGTGCTGAATATCTTACCCTAGAATGTTGTTTCCACAGATGTCAACTGATAACTGGCACCCAGAAAGTTAAAAATGATACTTGTACCCACTTTTGAAAACAAAATTGTCTTTATTTCTAGACAGGAAAATAACATGAACACCCACTTTGTGGGCTGTCCTAAATTTCACCTATGGACAGGTTAATCTTCAAACAGCACGTTACAATAGGATATTTATTTTTTGCTTCTTTGGAACATAGCTTTCAGTTTAAAGTCTATTAAAATGGATGGGTCTGATACTCCTTCATCACTCTTACGTTCACCAGTTATGTTTTCTTGTACAAGCTATTGCTGCAGCTTTCTTCTAGGAGCAAACTGTCTTTTAAATTGAATAGTCCTAAAGGAATTATGTTTGGTCCTTTCCTGTTTTAGCTTTCATTTCAAGGAATAATAGTCCCCATAGAATAACATATTTTGCAGTAATTATCTTTAAAGGGGAGCAATAGGTCAGATATATAAACTGAAAACTGAACTGTTTAATATTTTTCATTGTTTTTTTTGTTTTGTTTTTTTAACTGTATTTTGACCAGAAACGTTTGGAGAAAATTTACTACTGGTAAAAATAATGGAGGACAAATTTAAACAAAATTTAGAACAGAGAGTGTTTCTGTAACAAATATTTGAATGGTGACCCTTACTCGTTTCGAAAAGTTCCCCCTCCGCTGTCTAGGTACTTGATTTAGGCGTGACACTGTTAATAAAAAAAATACGACGAAATATTTGAAGTGCGTTTCAGTTTCACTGTTATCCACTGATGCTTCAAGGAAGGTTACACAACCAGAGCCATTTATGAGGCATTTCTGAGAGGGCTAGGTACCTACCCTAGAGAGCATGAAAGCTTTGTAAATAACTAATAAGTTTCCATAGCTAGAAAATATAGATCGGATTGACTATATTGAGACCCATCTATGCGCTTGATCACACAGTTTCAATGCTTCTTTCTGTAATAGTGGACTTAGCTCTTGGATTAGCACCCCCTTAGTAGTTGGAGAGGAAGTTAACACACTTTTTATATGCATCATAGTATCTCATTAACGTAGAAACAACTCAGTTCGTAAAAGAACCTATAAATTGCATGATTGGATGCTGGCACACGAAATGGGAAAGAAAGCGGAATATGGCGTTGACACTATAATGGATGCCTGTCTAGTTCCGTTCTCTTCCAAACATCCAAAGTAGGTTAAAATGAAGAAGTGAATATATGAAATTTGAGGACTGAGCTTTTCTTGAAGTTCAGTTGGAAAACAAACAAGGCAACGATAAGTTCTAAGGATAGAAAATCAATGATGAAGGTATGATAGAATAACCAATTTTGCTAATCATGTCCATTGTGAAAATTATTGGGTGTCATCTGCATGAGAGAACGACTTGGAACCGAGTCCTTCCAAAAAATCATTTATTTTTCTAATAATACCGTGCTTCGGAAAATTTTATCGATTTTGTAAAATCGCGTGGTGACTTCAAAATAAGAACGCTATTTAGACACGAGAGATTTATGAATAGGGCCGTCGCCAAGAGCTGTACAATATCCCAAGATTCGACTTCAATGATTCCTAGGTTTGCGAAACATTAGTAGGCTTGTAGTTTTACATAAGCTAGCAACTAAGTTATGCTTGCCAAGTGTGCAACCCTGATGGCCAGTTCGTATATTTCTCTCTCTCTCTCTTTCTCTCTCTCTATCTCGTTCTCTGTCTCTCTCTTACTCTTTTCAATTTTGTTCCAATTCTTTAAAAATGACCGCTTAATCACAAAGGCCGTTAATTAGAATAAATAGCTCTTATGAAAGTACTAAAAAATCTTTGGCTTAAAGAGTGCAGTATTGACTAAGGGGAGAACCCCCTCATATACGTAATAACATATACGTAATAAAAAAAACAATAAAAAAAACAAGCAATACGGCTCAATAGTAATCGAAACTTTTAAAAAGGGAATTCTGATGTCAATAAATGTATCAAAAGAATGTGTTTATAATTCTGATTCTAAATATATAAATTTTACTAAGTTTTGTATTACTCATCAAAGGCTACGAGCCTGAGAAAATTTAACCGATTTTTTAAAGAGGGGGGAAACATCCCCTAAAAGTGAAAGAATTTTAATGAAAATCAATGTCAGATTCAGCGTATCAGGAAACCCTATTACATAGGTTTCAAGCTCATATCTGCAAAAATCTGCAACTTTTTATTTTTTGCCAGAAGAAAAATATACGAATGTAGAAGTTAGTTACGTAAGTTAATTTGTAAATTACGTCATAACCAAATTTATAGACATCCATTTAGCAAAAGAAAAGTAAAATTTTTATGCAAATTTTGTTAACTTATTCAATGACGGTGAGCCAAAATAAAAGCTGCATTAACTAAAAAACGATCAGAAATTAAATAAAAAAAGCAAGTTTTTTAAACTGAAAGTAAGGAGCGACATTCCACGGAGGAATTTTCCATGGGGGAAGTAAATTTTCCATGAAACAGGTGCCAGATTCCCCAGCAATATTTAAAAAACGATCAGAAATTAAATAAAAAAACAAGTTTTTTCAACTGAAAGTAAGGAGCAACATTAAAACTTAAAACGAAGAGAAATTATTACGTATATACTTAATAATTTGCCCCCTCGTCAATACTTCGCTCTTTACGCTAAAGAGTTTTTAGTACTTTCAGAAGAGCTATTTATTCTAACAAAACCCTTTGTGATCTAGGGATCATTCTTAAAGAATTGGAACAAAATTCGAACTTTGGCGTAAAGAGTGAGGTATTGACGAGGGGGCGAACCCCCTAATATACGTAATAAAAATATACGAATTTAGAAGTTCGTAACGTAAGTTAATTCGTAAGTTACGTATATTTATTACCAATAAAAACGTTCTTGAATAAAATTAAAAGTTCTAGTGCCCTTTTTAAGTGACCAAAAAAATTGGAGTGCAACTAGGTCTCCTCCCCCACCCCTTTTTCTCAAAATTGTCCGATCAAAACTAAGATACCCATTTTGTTCGGCATAGTTGAAAGGCTGAATATCTATGACTTTGGAGATATCATGACCCCCCAAAGCCCTTGGTTAAAGTTCTTTAAGTTACAAAATTCGCCCATTGTTTACGTATAGCATTTGTTATTGGGAAGTATGCATACATTTTTTATGTGGGGGAGGGGGTGAATTTTCTGCTGGTGGTATTTTCAACGGGGATAATTTTCCATGGGGAGGGAAGTTGCAACGGAGTGAATTTTCCAGGGAAATTCTACACTGGGAGAAATTGCCAAAATTGCTTTCTCTTTGCCAACTCAATTTTATGCCTGGAGATATTATGGGTATTGTCTGGGGTAAATCAAACAGTTGTGGTAACAAACTCTAAGTAAGGAGCGACTCGGCTCAATTGTAACCGAAACTTTAAAAACTAAATTTTCGATATTAATAGATTCATCAAGAGAATCAGCTTATAAAATTTATCAAATTTAGTGTTACACATCAAACGTTAAGAGCCTGAGAAAATTCGCCTGATTTTTGAAATAGGGGAGAAATAACCCCTAAAATTCAAGGAATCTTAATGAAAATCACACCATCAGATTCAATGTACCAGAAACCCCTACTTAAAAAGTTTCAAGCTCCTATATACAAAAATGTGGAATTTTATAATTTTTGCCAGAAGAAAGATCATTAATGTGTGTTTATTTGGTTTTTTTGTTTGTTTTTTTCCCATGAGTGATCGTATCGATCCAGTAGTCCTAAAATATCGCGAGAGGAAAAGTAAATTCATTTGAACGGAAAGTAAAATTTCTAATGCCCATTTTAAGGGACCGAAAATTTGGAGGGCAACTAGGCCCCCTCCCATGCTCATTTTTTCCCAAAGTCACAGGATCAAAATTTTGATACAGCCATTTTGTTCAGCATGGTCGAAAAATCTAATAGCTTTGTCTTTGAGGATGACTTAATCCCCCATAGTCTCCGGGGGAAGGGCTGCAAGTTATGAACTTTGCCCATTGTTAACATATTGTATTGGTTATCGGGAAGTATTTAGACATTTTCAGGGGGATTTTTTCTGGTGGGGGGTCAGGGGGAGGGGTTTACGTGGGAACATCTTTTTATGGAGGAATTCTTCACGGGGGAAGAGAATTTCCCTGAAGGGGGCGCTGAATTTCCCAGAATTAAAAAAAAGCAGTCAGAAATTAAATTAAAAAACAAAATTTCAACTGAAAGTAAGGAGCAACATTAAAACTTAAAACGAACAGAAATTATTACTTATATGAGGGGGTTCGTCCCATCCTCAATACCTCGCTCTTTAAGCTAAAGTGTTCTTATTAATTTCAAAATAGCTATTTATTCTAGTTAAACGGAATTGTGATTCAGGTATCATGTCATTCTTAAAGAATTGGAACAAAATTCGAAATTTAGCGTAAAGAGCGAGGTTTTGATGAGGGGGCAAACCTCCTCATATACGTAATAAAATTATACGAATGTAGAAGTTCGCTACGCAAGTTAATTCGTAAGTTACGTACATTTATTACTAATAAAAACGTTTGTAAATAAAGTTAAAAGTTTTAGTGCTCTTTTTAAGTAGCCGAAAAAAAATGGAGGGCAACTAGGTCCCCTCACCCGCCTCTTTTTTCTCAAAATCGTCCAATCAAGATTTTGAGAAGGCCATTTAGCCAAAAAAGAAAGTAAAATTAATACGCAAATATCGTTTTCATTATTCATGTACGGTGAGCCAAAATAAAAACCTGCGTTAATTCAAAAATGTTCAGAAATTAAATGAAAAACAATTTTTTTTAACTGAAATTAAAGAGCGACATTGAAACTTAAAACGAGCAGAAATTATTCCGTATATTAATGGGGCTGTCCCCTCCTCAACGCCCCGCTTTTTACGCTAAAGCTTTTTATTGTTTTAAAAAGTAGAGTTTTGAGAAAGAGTCAAATTTTAGCTTAAAGCGCGGGGCGTTGAGGAGGGGAGAGCCCCTTGCATATACGGAATAATTTCTGTTCGTTTTCTTTTTTATTGTCACTCCTTACTTTCAGTTAAAAAAAAACTTGTTTTTTTTTTTATTTAATTTGTTTCTGGTATGAAAATAATTCTCTAAGTGTTGTTTTAAAAATACTAAAGCTGAATGTAGAACGACAGTTGTAGAAACGACAGATTCTACAAGAAACGACAGTGTGTAGAAACGACAGTTGAAGGAGGCAGTAGTAGCCCCCTTTCGTCTAGTACATATTACAAAAATTTAAGTAAAAAAACAACTCTGGCAACAGAGATCAAAACTTTAAAAAAGTTTATATTACAAAATATGCAGCAACAAAATCTATTATTCATACAGATCCTGAAAAATGCAAAATGTATTCATTTTAAAGCTACTCGTCGAAAGATATTGGCACACGGAAATTTTTGGAAATATTGAAATAGGAATTAAATTCCCCCCAAAAGCCGCATCTTCTTGATGGAAATCACGAAGTAAAATTCAACATGTATGAGGGACCTAATGGCATTATCTGCAAAATATAAAATATTCCTCTTTCTTATGGAGAATAAGGTGCACTAAGTGAACGAAACATTGCTGTCCAAAATTAAAGTTTGATTTAAAGATCCGACTCTTAGGGGTGGTATCCCTCCTCGCATTTAGGGTAAGCCTGGGTAATGTACTAAGACGAACAGATATTAAACAAGAAAACCTGTTTTCTCCAATGAAAGTAAAGAGTAACATTAAAATTTAAAACAAAACAGAAATTATTTGGTATACGAGGAGGCTGCCCCCACTCAACCCAACATTCTCCACACTAAAGTTTGATATTCTGTCCTTATTCTTTTGGAACAACTGCTCAAACACAAGAACCGTTAAATTGGAATAAGAAGCTTTCTTAGGACACTATAATATTTAGCATAAAGAGTGGGGACTGAGGAAGCCCCCTCATATACGGATTAATATTTTCTCCGTTTTAAGTTTTACTTTTGCTCTTTACTTTCATTTAAGGAAACCTATTTTGTATTGAATTAATGCATGAACTATCTTGAATAAAATACAAATTGTACCTATATTTCATTTGAGCATGAATAAGCAGAAATATAAAATGATTAAACACACTTTTCCTATTAATAAAATGAAAACATAGAAATGTGTAAGCAAAAGGTAAAACTTTTTGTTAAGACAGTGATTAAAATAAGCTATAAAAAACGGGGTTTAAAATAAATAATTTTTCATTCGAGAACCTCTATCAGAGCAAAAAAAAGTATAACTAATCCGAGCTTCTTTTTTTTTTAGCCAAAACAGATGTGTTTTTTATTTTTTTGTTTGTTCAGTCTGATTTCCTTATGATGGTTAATTTGCATTCAACATTTTAGGTGCTGCAAAGAGGATTATGTTCAATGGCTTTCCTTTTTGTTACGCTTCCTTTCACTCTTGCCAATGACCTAAGCCCCTCATTTGACAACAATGAAATATCAGGAAGATCTTTCCGGACAACACGTGTTATTACAAATTTTGTACTATTAACATCTACAACAGCAATGGCTGGTTCAACTTACTGCTACAAAATCGTTAACTCTGCTTTTATCTTCACGACAACAGCAACTACATTTGCACAAACATTTATTACAAACACAGTAGCTGCGGCTCCAAATTGCAGGAAAAGAAGATGGGCTATGGAAAGTCCAGTGGAAGGTATTATAAACGGGATTAACAGCTCTCCTGTTGGTGCAGGTTATTTTGAAGATGTCAGCATTATGGAAAGGTTAGAGCTTGTTTCATAATATATATATATATATATCCAGGATCCAGGATTTTTTTTTCGGGGGGGGGGGGGGGTTTCTAATTTTTGACTTTTTCGGGGGGGGGGGTTACTAATTTTTGACTCAGTTTTCGACTAATTTTACTGATTTTTACCTAGGTTTTACTAATTTTTGACTTATTTTCGACTCGGTCAAAAATTTCGGGGGCGGTTCAAACCTGGTAACCCCCCCCTCTCCTGGATACGGCCTTGATATATATATATATATATATATATATATATATATATATATATATATATATATATATATATATATATATATATATATATATATATATATATATATATATATATATATATATATATATATATATATATATATATCTTTCTCGCTCTCTCTCTCTATCTATCACTCTCTCAAGCAAATACATTGCCCAGTAGGATAGAACGTTAAAAAAGAAATGTTTTTTTTTTTATTTCAATTAATCCATTTGATTTTTGCTATGACGTTTTTGCGTTTTCTTATCGTTTCTATAGTCTTAAATTTACATTTTTATAAGTTGGCACTGATTTTGCTACGAAAAATTTGACATTTTGATAAAAATTAAATGTTTATATAGTTTTATAGTCTTTAATGTAGATTGTTAGCCTAATATAGTTTTGTGGAAAAAAATTATTGTAATAAAAGAATATCAAAAAGGGTATACCTAGCTAATACAATTTAAAAAAAGTATGATTCAAGTTTAAAAGGATTGCAATGTTTCCAAAGAAATAAAAGGCAACGCTATAGCGCTGTCTATAGTAAAGGCCATAAGGCTCTCATGTTCTTTTTTTTTTTTTTTTCCAGACACACTTCATATAGAAGGGGTGGTCATATAAACTTAGGAGGGGGTTCATTCGATGGGGCTAAACTTAGAAGGGGGCTCATTCGAGTGCTCTTTTAAGAGTGAAATGTGATCGGAGGGCAACCAGCCCCCCCCCCACCCTTTTTTCACAAATACATCCAATAAAAATTTTTAGATAGCCATTTTACTAAAATACTTCAAAGACCAGATAAAAAAAAACTCCGGTGTCGACACAGCCACCCAGGGCCTGGGGGCAACTGTTGTAAGTTATGTCCTGGGGGCATATATGGTTGCTATGGAAGGGATGGTCGTATAAACTTCAGAGGGGCTCATATGATTGTAAATTAGTATGTGCATAGTACCTTTAGTTTCTTCAACATCCTCTTCAAAACACACTGAAGGTTTAAACTTAATACTATGAACCGTCCCTGAAGCATTTCTGACACGTCCTCTTAACAACTTGTGTGGGTATAGTCTGTTTTGATTTATTTTCATACAGTTTCAATATTCCCCATATGTTTTGCCTTAGTTTTAGTAGCAGAGGTAGTACTAGTAGTATTAGCAATAGAATTAACAGTCGTAGCTTTAGCTTTAGTAGCAGTAGTAGTAGTATGAGTAGAAGCGTAGCAATAGGATGCAAATATTTTCTTCTGGTTACTTCAACATCTCCTACAACAAGCCCTGTTAGTTTCAACTTCACAAAACCAAACTGTTCCTAATATTTTGTTGTTAATACCTTTTGACAGCCTGCGTACAGTTCGTTATTGTGATCAAGTTTCCCTCCTCCCCCTCCCCCAATAAAAATCCTAGGCAATTTCACTTTCATACCTTTAGGCATAGTTGTAATTACAGTCATAGCAGTAGTATTTGTATTACTAGTAGTAGTATCAAATGTAATAGCGGTAGTACTAGTAGTAGCAGCAGTATTAATATATAGCCTTTACAAGTAATTGCAGTAGAAGCAGTAGTTGAAGTAGTAGTAGTAGCAGTAAATAAAGCAGTGATAGAAGTACCAGAAGTAACTTGCATATATTGCTTTTTGGCCAGACAATTTTCCCCTTTTAGCATTTTCTGGAAGTTCCAACTAAATACTCAAGTCAATTCTTGAGATACACTCTTTTGACAATGTGCATGCAAAAAAAGTCTTGTGATTTACCTCAAATTTTCTCTCAATGTTGTAACAAAAACCAACAAAGAGAAAAATCTCTCAAAAAACCCACCCCCAATAAAATCTATATAATAAAAAAAAAACAAACGAGAATCTGTATCGTGGAGAGAAAAGAAAACAACAGAAACAAAACAACGTCGATATTTTAACATTATGAAAACGAGATGTGTTAAGCAGGAGAGAAACAAAATAAAAACAAGATAAAAAAAAAACAATATAAAACTAAAAACCAATAAAACCACCACCAAAAAAAAAATAAAAAAAAAATATAAAATTTGCGCAAAATGAACAACGTAGGGAAAAGATGCTAATATAGAGTTACTTAAGTTAGGACACCAGAGTAACTGAGGAAAAATAAAAAAACTGTAAATTACTTTAATTATTCAGTTGCGAAATAATCCCTTTGTTAGCTATTACTGAAGCAAATCATTTTGGTCTAGCAGGTAAAATAGTCCCCTGGTGATTATTTAAAATCTTAACTCCCTTATTGACTGTTGATTCTCTCTTTCGAAGATTATCATAAATTGGGTCAATATTTAAATTACCCGTGTCCCTATTTATGGAAAGGTTAGCAAACATATGTTTTTTTAATTTCTAAGGCTTCCCTCGCCCATTGGGTGTAACCCTTATCATTAGACGCCTTGTCTTATCGTAAGACGCCTTGTTTTGATACAGGCAAAATATATACGTTGTTTTGTTTTTGTTGTGTCGTTCTTTTTTAACGGGCCATAGTCTCGTTTGTTTGTTTTTTTTTATATTTTTCTCTTTGTTGGTTTTTGTAATGGTTTGTAAGTTCGGCTTAATATATGTAATTCGTCAATTGTACGGGCAACAATTAGCCGCTTCTGTCAATTATTATTTGTTTTTATTTAAAAAACATGCAAATCTATTAAATCAACAAATTTTCTTAAAAAATTGCAAGAAGGAATCAGTGATTCAGAAATCTTTTAAAATATGGACCCATTTTGGAACTTAAAATGAAACAAAATTAAAAAATAAATTAAGCCTAATAGCTTTAAATTACGTAATTTATGAACAAAAACAGAGACGTTTTAAACTGTCTAAGGACTTAAATTATGTTGGAAACCTTTTAATAAATAATCTTCCATCTGACTTTTTTATGCGAATTAAGGAATTGGCCATTAGATATTTTCGCCATGACTTTTATTTGTTCAAGGTTCGTTTGGTTGACAACTTTAATAAACTTTTGTTTGAGAATTTCCAAGATTCAGAGGTCTTTTATCCTCGTCATTGTCTGAGTCCAGCATTTAAGAATTTTTCCTTTAAACCTCTTAATATTAAACAGGAAGCCGTTTTGTCGAAGGGTTCTAAGTTCGGTTTTCCAACTCCTGTGTCCTATTCGAAAATAATTTTAAATGTGGAATCAGGAATTATGGTTTCTAGATATAAGTTTAATACTCCTCAAGAACTCAGAGCCGAGATCGTAACAAAAGTAAACACCTTTAATATGAACTTAATTGGTAAAGACATTTCACAAAAAATGACATTAAAATCCTTTCTGATTGGAAAAAGGATAAATTCCTTACTATCACCAGAGCCGATAAGGGAAATACGATCGTAATTATGAACACTGAAGACTATAATAATCAAATGAAATCCATTATTTCTGACACTATTGCATACAAAAAACTTGATTTTGATCCTACAGATAAATATGTAAAATCAACAAGAAAGGAATTAGAGTCAATGAAAAATAATTTTCACATTACCCCACAGTTTTAGAACAAATATTCTCATAGGGGTTTTTAGGAACCCAAGATCTATGGTCTACCTAAGGTTCACAAGCCTGAAGCCCCCCTCCACCCTACTGTGTCAACTTTTCCTTCACCTGTTTCGAAAATAGGAAAATGGTTGTCGGTAGCATTGCATCCACTTTTGGGAACACAAAATCATATTTGAAAAATTCGACTGATCTTACTAATAAATTGCGAAATTTTACACTGGATAAAAGTTCAATTCTTTGCAGTTTTGATGTTGTGTAGATGTATTCAAATTGTGATTTAAAAAGGTGCGAGGATATTTTAAAAAGTAAATTAGAAAAACACTTTGATTTAATACAAGATGTGACGTTAGCCAGTTTGGATATTGATGTCATTATGAGACCAATTATTCTGGTAAATGAATTTTCTTTTTATTTTGGTTTTAGAGGGGAGTTTTATAAACAAATTTTTTGGTTACCTATGGGGGCTTCTCTTTCTCCTTTATTGGCAAATCTATTCATAGATGTCATTGAAACCTCCGCTATAAATAGTTCTAGAATCTCCCCTTTCTTCTGGGGTAGGTTCATGGATAATGTGGTGTGCGCTTGGAAACATGGATTGGACTCATTAGACCTATTTTGTAAGCATTTAGATAGTTTTGATAATAATATTAAATTTAAAGTTGAGTTTGAGGATAATAATAAATTCCCTTTTCTGGATATTTTATCAATTAAAAGGGATCTCCATTTACTTTTGTCGATTTACAGAAAACCAACGCACAACGATAGGTATTTAAATTTTCATTCTTGCCACCCTATGTCGGTGAAAAGGGGGTTGTAATTTCACTAGTGGATAGAGCCTTTAGAATTTGTTCCCAGGAATTTCTGGATTCGGAATTGTTATACTTGAGGGATATCTTGTTTTGTAATAGTTATCCAATTAAGTTCATTGATAAAATAATTGAAAATAGACGGGTTAAACATGATAGTAGGGTTATTGGGGCTTCTCAGTCTTTAGATTTAGATGTATCAAAAAGCTTCATTTCATTATCAGAATGCACCTGGTTTGGGTGAGAAACTTTCACGGGTTTTACGTAAATTTGGTATTGATACATGTTTCCAATCGTTGAGGCCAATGGGTAGTTTTTTTTAGTTCTGGTAAGGATTTATTACTCGGGGAAATTTAGTAAGTGGGGTGTATAAAATTCCGTGTTCTTGTGGGAAGTTCTATATTGGTAGGACCCACCAACAATTTTTAGAAAGGTTTACTGAACACCGAAAATCAATAGTAAAAAAACCTACAATTAAGCAAGCCTCCAGAAACTTTCGTTTCAGCTTTAGCAGAGCATATTTGGCTTCAACCAGATCATTTTGTAAAATTTGATGAAGCTTTGGCTATTTCAAATGATAAGGGTTACACTCAATGGGTGAGAGAAGCCATAGAAACTAAAAAACATGTTTGCTAACCTTTCCATAAATAGGGACACGTGTAATTTATATATTGACCAAATTTATGGTAACCTTCGAAAGAGAGACTCAACAGTCAATGAGGGAGTTAAGATTTTAAATAATCGCCAGGGGACTATTTTACCTGCTAGACCAAAACGATTTGCTTCAGTAATAGCTAACAAAAGGATTATTTCGCAATTGAATAATTAAAGTAATTTACAGTTTTTTTATTTTTCCTCAGTTACTCTGGTGTCCTCACTGCAATAACTCTATATTAGCATCTTTTCCCTACGTGGATCAGTTTGCGCCAATTGTACATTTTTTTTTTTTTTTTTTTTTTTTTTTTTTATCATGTTCTTCTTGTGTGTCTCGTTGCTGAAGACGCCTTGTTTGTATACAGGCGAAATATCCGCGTTGTTTTGTTTTTGTTGTTTTCTTTTCTCTCCACTGGCCACAGTCTCGTTTGTTTTTTGTTTTTTTTTTAGAGATTTTTCTCTTTGTTGGTTTTTGTCATGGCTGGCCAGTTCGGCTTAAGATCTTTCATTCCTCAATGTTGTGAAAGGAGTAGTGTTGTAGCAGTAGTAGCAGTAGTAGTAATGGCAGTAGTAGTAGGGGTAGCAGTAGTAGTAATGGTAACTGTAGTAGTAGTGGAAGCATACAAATATTTCCTTTTTAGTCATCTCCCTTATCATTTCCTGAAAGTTCCAAATTAATATACCCAGTCATTCATGAGTTACGCCCTTTTTACAATCTGTATACGCATAATGTGTTTTGATTTAGTTCGAGAAGTTAGATTTAGTTTTGCTTTGATTTGACTCTTAGAAAGACTACTATAGCTTCTAATTTTTCGGGGAATAACTTACAAACCTTACATCCATAGTTCTGAGGAGCTATTTCAGCCCAGAAGGCTTTCTATATGATCTTTAGACTATTTCAAACAAAATAACTATCTCAGAATTTCTATCGGGTGCATTCGGGGAAAAGAAAACATGGGTGGAGGCTAGTTGCCCTCCTCTCACTTTTGAATTCTAAAAAGGACACTAGGGCTTCTGATTTCCAATTGATTGTGGCAAATCCGAAGTTTCTACAACCACCCTTTCCATAAAAACCTTAAATGTTAACAATGGACAACTATTATATCTTATAGCCCTTGCCTTGAGAGCTGTGGGGGGGGTGTCATCCCCAAAGATATAATTACTGGACTTTTTAAGTATGCTTAACAAAATTGTCAAAAAGATGTATTTGGTGGGTGTAAGTTTCCCCTTAGCCAATTTAAAAATTTGTGTTTCATTTCCACTGTCCTTAGTAGTTTTAGGCCCTGTTTATTGGGGTAATTTTTCCGAGTCGGATTGCTAAGGCTGCTTCGCCATCAAGGCCATATCCATTGGGGTAGAGGTTTGACTCCTCTCCCCGAAATTTTGTCTGACTCGTAAAAACGCAACAAAAATGAATATAAACAAATGTTTTATGTGTTTTTTTGTTACCCCCCCCCCAAAAAAAAAAAATATTTTGTAACCCCCTTTATGGACCCCCTTTAAATGTTAACAATGTACACCTATTATATCTCATAGCCCTTGCCCTGAGAGTCGTGGGGGGGGGGGTTGTCATCCCCAAAGATATAATTCCCAATAGAGGGGGTTAATCTTCAAAGACATAACTACTGAAACTTTCAACTACGCTGAACTAAATTACTATCTAAAATTTGGATTGGATATATTTGGGGGATTGATGGGCGTTGAGGGGGGGGGACTGGTTGCCCTCCAGTCGCTTTTGAATATTAAAAAGAGAAATAGAACTTGCAATTTCCAATCGAATGAGCATCTTCTGAAATTTCTACGACAGCTCCTTCTAAACGGAGCGCCCTGGTCTAAAGACCCCCCCCCAAAAAAAAAATAAATAAATAATAATAATAATACATTGTGTCCTCATTGCTCTTTATTATGACAGCGCTATTGCACTGCCTGTGGTAAGACCCAAAATAATTCAGTGAGCCTTTAAGAAAAGTTTTAAGCAACCAAATATTCAGCCCAATTTATGTTTTAAGGAAATTAAAAATAAATGTAGGAAAGTAAATTATAATAGAAAATATTACAATTGGAAAGGACCTGTACGGAAGAAAGAACTGCATAAACATTGTAATTCTGTGAATTTAATTTATTGTTACGATAAAACAATCATTACATGAAGATTTTTCAAAAATCGTTATTTACTGATTTCAAAATAACTAACTAAAATTTTTAATCTTAGAAGATCTGAACCTCATCTTGACGATGAAGAAAAGACTGATCAATTCATCATTGAACGACCGTCCGAAAGATTGTTCAACCTAGTTCAAACTACAACTATCACATTAACTGCAGTTACAACATCGTTGTCAACTATTTTTACCAAGACCCTGATTGCAACCTGCACTCCAGCTAATATAGGCATCAACCAGTGTTGACTGAGATTTATGTGTCCTTACATTAATACTGTATACGATTTCTAACATTAAATTATTATGTGTTTATCTATCAGATGTTATTTTCAGATTCATCTTTTAGGGAATGAAATTTTCAAAGAGTAGTTCTTCAAAGAAAACCCGAAAAGAAAACCCGAAAACCCGAGACTCTTAGAATTAATTAAATATAAAAAACTATTTTTTTTTAACTGAAAGTAAGGAGCGACGTTAAAACTTAAAACGAACAGAAATTATTCCGTATATGAAAGGGGCTGTCCCCTCCTCAACGCCTCGCTTTTTAGGCTAAAGTTTTTTATTGTTTAAAAAAAATAGAGTTGTGAGAAAGTCAAACTTTAGCGTAAGGAGCGAGGTTAGCGTAAGGAGCGAGGTTAACTTTAGCGTAAGTTTTCAAGCAGAAGTGAAATAATTTGAATGTTTGAAACGATTTTTGTAAATATTTAACGACTCTTTTCAACTTAATGATCGTCTATGCTTTCAAGATTAGTCTCAAATTTACAGCTAATAGAGAGAAAATTACTATCTAATACACTTGGAGATAAATAACGTTTTGTGAAGTGTTTTCCTGCAGATGTGGCAGCTTATTTCTTACTAAAATCCTGGACGGTGGCAAGTTAAAATAACCTATATCCTTGTCGGGGGAGGGTACATACCCAGAAGGCCCATTCTGTCACAAGTAACGAGCATTGCACGGTAAATCACCATTTTGAAGATATCTGGGATGTTTCAAGACTTGTTCTAGAAATAATAATCTAACAACAATGTGTTAGCTCGGACTTGCAATTTGAGTGAGGGGAAAAAGAGGTTTAGACACACTCCTTAAAGCAGCAAGGACATTAAAAGAATATATTTTTTTCTATCTTAGGTCCATTCCTACCTGAGAAACAGGATTTTCTGCGATTGTTTAATTTTGGTTTAGCAAAATTATGAAGATTACAAGCCTTGCGCAAAGTTTTACCATAGTTGCCAAATTGAACCGTAGAAAAAAATTGTAAAATTAAATTGATAAATTTGATAATGCTTTCGTTCATAAGAATTCAAAATATACATAATTTCTTGATTCTCAGCGTGATAATCATAAATCATTTCCTGTTTACATTAAATTGGCTGGATCCAATTTTCTATATTATCAAGGGATGGAGGCAAGCTGGGTTAATATTCCCAATGTTTTTCAATAAGTGCCATTATGACACTGAAATGCATCAATTCCTGAAGATTCTCATCTTGGTGCCCGGATCAGAAAATCCAATTTGATATTTGTGCTCTGCATAATAAAGAGTAAGTAATAAAATGTATATTTTCGGAATCAGAAGAAAATAACATTCTATTGAGATCTAAGCAAAGGTGAAACACTGAAGTGATAGATATAACAAAATAGGATAATTATTTTTTTTCGAAAGAGATGGTCTTGTTGGTAGGTAAATAAGCTAATAATTTGAAGTGTTTAATCTTGAATAATTTATCAATAGTCATATCAATGCATAGCTTAGATTTTTAGTTATTTAAGGACATATACATTTCTTTTTAAATCCCATTTGGTAAGAAAATGTTATGTTTATATTCTTACATTATTTTACTCACTTAATCACTTTTCTCTTTTGCCCAGTTTACTACCAAGTTAAGGGTAGTGCTGTCTTCTGCTACAACAATCAGTAAAGTTACCTTCTAGAGCTCCATGACCGCATATTATTTCGCTCATTTTCTGCTAATTTTTTACATACGTTCCTTATTTTCAAATCGGGTGCTCGCAAAGTTTTAAAACTAAATAAATGCATATGAAGAGGTTTTTCATCAAAAATTGAGTTTCTAGGTTTTCCTAATTTTTAAAGACGTATTTGGTTGTGTAAGTTTTCGCTTAACCAATTTAAAGAAACAGATTTCATATCTCATTGTTTATCTCTAATTAAGTAGTATTATTTCTTAGGAAATAAAATAGGTCAAAGAACCTCTGACGAACAAATGATATGTGAAAAGTAAGTAGCAATTTAGAGCGGCAAAAACTGTTGTTTGTTTCAACAGCAGACAACTTAATACAACCTGGTCTTATACATCCCCCCAATCATTTAATTCCAGCATAGTCCAGAACTAACATAGCTCGTTGCTTAAATCCACTCTAGCTATCTGGCCCGCTACCCAACCCCATAGCCCAGACACTGTATGCACACTCAATATAGCTTGCATACCCTCAAAAAGGTAAAAAAGGTAAAAAAAAAAGGTAAATTTCAGAGCGAGGACTTTCAAAATATGATAAAAATCTTATTCACATGTATTACTACTGCAATCAAAGGTGCAGTTGTTGAAAATAAGCATTGCCTTTTTGGTTTTTGATTTGTTCATCAGTTACTAAATATAGGTATGTTAGATAATATTTTCTTATTACCTTTATATTCTGGGTCCAAGGGGGTAAGTGTGCTCGTCTTAAGCCGTCCGGAAAAACGAGATATTTTATCTTATTTTGCATCAAAAAAATTAAATGGTATAGGAATGTTAGGGGATGGCAGTTGAATTATTTAGTGCAGCAAGTATAGTTATTTTGAAACGAAGCTTGGATTTGATAAAATTTGGCATATATAGTGCAAATGCATGTCCTTTTTTAGTAGCTCACGCGTCCGTTTGAGGGAGATTTGAAGTTATAATGCCAAGATAAATTTCATGGTCTATAGGATTGAATGAAGAGCTTCTTGTCAGTGTACATTGTCATTGTTACGTCTCCTTCCAATTCAATAACATTATTTAGAAATCGGCAATTACCGATTTCTCAGGATTAAATTGAAGCTCAATCTTAGCATACTCTTACCTCAATGCATCAAATATCAAGGAAACCCTCTGTAATGTACTTCTAATATTTAAAATATCATATGCATAATATATTAAAGATGTATCAGTAGAATTAGCCAACAACGAAAACCTAATACCGATTGCTTTCGTGATAGGAAATTTTCAGTACGAGAGTCAATAATAATATTGTCATAAAAATGATTTCTATTTTAGTAATATCCTTAAGATACTACTTTGATTACGACAAATTCGTCATCTTCTCAAATTCATCATCTTGATCAAAGTAGATCAAGGTCTGCTTTGATCTTGTGTCCCTTCTCTGAAGCACGACGTAATATTATTGAGGTTAAAATTTTTTGAAACTTTATATTATCGTAAACACATGAGCTCGTAATATCAATTATATTATGACACATACATTCTTTTAACATTTTTTAAAGTTCTAATCGAAACTAATGATATTGTCAGCGGCGTTGGCTGGGTTTAGTTCTTACTAAACTGATGTTAAAGCGGCAAAAATAAGGTTTATTTACAATAAATATGATTTATTGCTTAAATTAAGGTAATGCATTTGGTAACTGGAGGGTAATAACATAGTTTTGCTCAAAATAAAATTAATTGGACTTCTAGTTTAAGCAAATTCAAAATTATATACCACAATTGTAGTGTAAACATTGTACAATATGATCATTTGAATTCTTATGTAAGTAATATTTACATCGAATTTCAATTCGCAAAGTAGATGTCACTAGTGAGCAACCTACCGGCAACATAAAAAAGGCAGAAAACTTTCAGCAAAGAAAGTTTTTCAGCAGTGTTTTAGTAAAGAAAAGCCTGCCTTCTTGGTGGTAGGTGCAACGCTAACTATATAGTGCCGTTGGAGAGGTGGTGCCAAACGTCTGTAACGGTGACGTCCGCTTAGTTATTCTTCTTGTCTGTGCATTCTGAGATGATAAAAAGGATTTCCTCACCAGTAATTTTATTGCGAAAGGGCCTCTCTGGTGTATTTTTCGTAATCTTTGTTTGAAAGATGTAAAATAATAGTTCAGTTTTTAAAAAAAATATTATAACATATTCATGTCCTGTTCATTTGTTCATAAAATCTGTTATTGTAGAAGAGGGAATTTTCATATTAAAATGTGTTTTTCTTTACTTTTCATCATATTATATACGTTTTTAGGCATCTAGTATTTGTGGTGCAGGCTAAGTAATAGAGGTAAATAGTTTTAGTTGTTCCCAGTAAACAGTTGTTTTATTTTCAAAGAGAAAAATCTGAATTATAGATAAATCCCCTTTCTTTGGTTAGAATCCAACTATGAAACTGAGTTAAAGCTCGGGGGAAGAACTCTTAAATAAAACGTATGAATGTTTATAGTAAATGGAAACATATTCATTCTGCTGTCTAAAAAGCCATTTAAATAGTTGATTTATTGTTGAATGTAGCATTACGAGGTTGATTAATAAATTATTTGAATTGTGGTAACTAATTTGCGGATAAAGGAGCTTAACCGAGATCTGCTGAAAGCAGCCCCTTATCTGAACTCAGCTGAGAGTGTGTCTAAGGTGCAATTCTGTTTCAAACAATTGTAGAATCACTTTATATGTATAAGCCATTTGTGTAAAATATTGCAATTCTAACTCTTTAAATGAAAATAAATATTTATTAGCCATCCAGAAGAAGTGTAACTAAATATTTCGTGTGTTGAAAAAACTTGATTAGCCTTAGTAAAATTACCTTAAATTACGCTTGCATCAAGTTAAAGCTGGGCAGGATGTAGATCCCCTAGATCTTAAAAGAATAAAATTTTTATATTATTGAAAAAATGCCATCGTCCTCGTATATTCTAAAAAAATCCGTTTTTTGAATAATCATTTTAAAAAATGGACAAAATCCTTTCCCTCACTCAACATTTTCGTGCATTGGCACCGCTGTCAGCTTAATGTGCAATCGTCTTCTTGATTTTTTTCTGTAGCTGAAGATGTCTTGTAAACAATAGTCTGTGTGGTGCTTGTGTAATTTCAGATCACCGTCAACAAAGAAGTAGTAACCAGCTTGAGATAGCACACTGGTATTACTGACTTTTTTACCATGGTGAAGGACCTTATTCCTACTGGACTGAACTCCATACTCCAGTGTTAGCTAAAAGTTAAGGTTCCGTTAGGTATTTAGTAAATTTTACACGTTTCAATGGAGTGAGTGAGTTCAACCAGCTCCCAGTAGTTTGTATGAGAGGTCTTTTTTGTCATGACGTCAAAGGGGATTTCATTCATAAGGCAGATGAACAATATTGCTCAATATTGCTTGAGAAACACTGCAAAGCACAATTACTTCATGGGATGAGATTTGTTCTACATGCTCATTAAAAACAGATGCACTCTACTTTTGACCTAGAAAGAAATTAATCCAGCGTCAAGTTTTTTCATGGATTATTATACTCTGCAACTTCAAGCTTAATTTCCTGTGGTAAAGGTGAGCTTAACGTTGCTCAGTGACAGAGCTATAGGCATCAAGCACGCTTGTCAATTTAATCTGAAACCATGTTGAGATGGATGGGAGTTTATTCAGCTCCTGATTCCCATTAGTGTATTGTTAAATTGTTCTCTATGCAATTCACTTGGGGAATTTGAAGGCTCTTTGTGAAGCCACCATCCATTAGTATCTATAAACTTAGTTGGATGCGTTTACTTATTAAATTAATCGTATTTTAAAAAAAACAAAAAAACTGTCATACTGACATTTGGCTAGCGAATCCAGACCTTTTGATGTAGATTTTTTACTTGGTTTAGGAACTAATATCTCAGGGGCGTGATGACAGGGTACATAGGAGTGCTGAAATTGGTTTTAAAGACAAGGATCACCATCTGCTAGCGTCTAGGGTTAATCTAAAGATGCGGTTTCAGAAAGGTAACTATCTTCCGGGGAACTTATGACGCTGGTAGACTCCAGGGTAAGAATTTGAGAGAAACTTTCCAGGGACAGTTGAATATTAAACTAGATAGGTTACAATTTGGCAATGTAAAAGGTGAATGGAATAATTTAAGGAAAATAGTTTTTGAAGTGGCAAATAGTCTCCTAGGGAAGAAAGTTGGAAACACGGCTAGGGATATTAGTGAAAATACTTTAAGTCCAGTGGAGAGGACGAGGGGCTTGTACAAGAATTATTTGAAAGATAGATCAAATGAAAATAAGAGGAATGTAAGGAAAGTAGAGAAAGCATTAAAATATGAATTAAGGAGAAGTGAAGTGGCCATAAAGTGAAAGTGACAGTGGTCATGAATAAGAACGGGTTAAAAATAGGAACGGGACCGCAGTTATTTGTCAGGAAAGGGTCAAAGAGATGAGGGCAGAACGTTTTGAGGATGTGCTAAACTATCATAAAGCTACTGGAAATGATGTATAAAAAAAATTAAAAAGTTTGTGACACTTTGGAAGGGAAACATTACTAATGATTATGAATCAATTTTTGAATTTTCGAGATTGGAGAAGTACCCAGAGATTTTAAGAAATCTGTATTTAAACCTCTGTTTAAGAAAGGTCACAAGAGTGTGAAAATTATAGACCCATTAGCTTGGTTTCTTAGAAATGCAGTAGATAAACGATTAAGAGAAGAACTGTTGGACTTTAGGAAGGCGAGAGGAGGTATCGACCCAATGTTTACTGTTACATTAATGATTGAGAAGTACCAGAGCCGTCAGACCCCTTTAGTCCTAAGTTTTATAGATAATGAGGAATCCTTTATAGATAATGAGGATCCAGCCCATAGAAGAGCTATAGCGTAAATATTATCCTTGTATGGTATACCAGAGAAAGACAATAAAGTATTTAGTTCTATACACAAGAATAGTATTGCTGCAGTTAAGGCAGAAAATGAGGTCAGTAGCTGGTTTCGTATTGAACCAAGCGTTAAACAAGATTGCGTACCAAACCCATTTATATGGATTATTTTGATGGATATTTTCGTAAAAAACAAGGCAAAGCCCGCAGGAGAGCATGGAAATAAATAGGAAGTTAAACTCACCAATGCTTAGATTATACTTATGTTTGAAAATGTTAGCAAAATAAATGATTTTTTGGAGGTTTTGAGAACTCAGGGTGCAAGAATATGCCTGATAATTAATGTTAAGAAGACTGTGCCGCTTACACTGGGAAGAAGTAATGGTCAACAGATGATTTTGGGTGACGGGAAGATTGATCAAGTGGGTAGTCTCTTACCTAGTCATCATTGTTAGTAGAGATAGCAGATGCAGTAAAGATGCTAAATGCAGAATAGCCCAGCGCTGGGTGTTTTTTCACAGATGAAAAAAAGTCCGAAAGAGTTGGAAGATAAATCTGCAAACCCAGATTAGAATATTATATAGCTACAGTGATGACAGTGTTCAAGTATAATTCTGAAGTGTGGGCGGTCCCAAATAAAGAGGAGGATTTATTAGATGTTTTCCAGAGAAACTGTCCACGGATTGTGTTGCTTTGGGCACCCATCTGACTGACCGTATTTCGAACAGTTAACTGTATGAAAAAATTGATTCTATCCCGCTTTCTAGGACTACAATGGCTTAAGGGTTAAAATAGCTTGGACACGCTCTGCAAATGAAGGATGAAAGATTGCCAAAGATTATCCTTTTTGGATAAACGTCTGGGGCTTAAAAAAAAGCAGGTCATTTCCATATTGGGGGGGAGGAGAGATGAGGTCGTGAGGAGGGAATTAAGGGAAAATGGAACGTTTTCAGAGTATGTAAAGAAGAAGATTTTAAGTATATTGGGATAAAGGAGGAGTGTGCTTAGCTATGTTGGCCTTAGGTGACAGTGCTGCAGTGAAGTGGTAGCTGTAGTAGTGGTAGTAGTAGTAGTAGTATTTCTATGCAATATTAGGACTTATATTTGATATACCTAAAAAATATTATTCTTTTAAGCCTAACGTGAGATGAATATTATTAATTTTAACAAGTATTAAACTAACGTTCCATATCTTTTTGTCAGGATTTGTGTTGTTGTTTTTGCTCGAGCTTGAGTATCAACTTCTGTTTTTCGTGGGAAAAAGCATTAGGGTGAACGACAATCTTGTCTTCGATAGTCACTTCCCAACATCGAATCTTCAGTATTCTGAAGATCCCGAAGGCTTGATTTTTAAAAAGCGTATCATTTTATTGGCCGAAAAAAAATCCCAGTCAAAAATCCTTCAACCTTAAAAGCTTTATGGGTTTGTGGAACAAAAGTGTCTTTCTTCTTTAAATCAAAGAACTTATGAAATCCTTGGATTTCTTGGGGTTTCCCATCTTTTCACGAAACCAAGTTGGTCTTTCCGAGATCTCCTCAAAAATTATCGCTGACGAAAATTAATAGCTTATGTTTATTGCTATTGCGCAGGTATCTATTGACACTAATTTTCTAAGCAATATTGGAGAAGCGAATTTTCTTTCCGGGATGATGAAACCACTAAACTCCAAATATTGTTTTTGGTATTCATGCAATTCTCTAAAACTAATCTATAAAAATAAAGTACTGTATTTATTTTAATTAACCATATAATTTATTTTTCCTGGAGCAAACAATCTATTAAGCACTTCTTAATACTTCAAAATTCTTCGAAAATTAAGTGTAAAAACCAAACGTAAAGGTGATATACAAAAAGTTAAACACTGCTGTTAATCACTTTCTGGAACTCAACTAACATTCTTAAAAAATATTCAAGATTTACTATCCTCTTGAGAAGTTAAAGATAGAATTTTTTAACGCTTAAGCGTTTATTATAATTTAAAGTGCCTAATTTAAAGTGCTTAAACTACTGTTATAGCAACCATTAAGCATAAAGAAATTGAAATGACACCTGGCCTGCAAAACAACAATTTAGATGGCAGCAAAGTATTCAGACCAAACACAGAAGTAACAAAAAATAATAGGCAATTAATAATTTACGCCATTATTTTTAACCCCTACTCATGGCTGCAGCTAGGGGTGGAAAGGTAGTTTGTACCCCCTAAAGAAAATAATTCACTTCTTTAGAAAAAAACTTGAAACTTATTATTGAAGGTAGATTTTTCCTTCCTCCCAGATGGTCGGTTTCTCTGAAGTTCCTATATTCGAAACAAAATCCTTATAATCATGAGAGGGACACCCCTCCACAGCCACACACTTTTTACGCTAAATTGTCAAGTTTTAACCCCAATGTTTAAAAATGAATAGTCCAACACAAGGACAATAGAAGTTAGATAAAGTATTGTTCACAACGCGTGAAAAATAAAAGAACTTCAGAGGCGCATAAAGTTGAACAATAAAATTTTCATTTCAGATGTTTTAAATGGCGATTGGCTGTGAAGCAATTGCAGTTCCTTTTAATTAGTTTTTTAATTCATAAACGCCTTCAGTAATAAGCACATGTAAATGTTAGCGTTCGTTTTAAGTTTTAACTTCGCTCATAACTGCAAATTTCGACTATTTTGGATAAAATCGCTATCTAAATTTTTTTTTCGGGTGCCTTGGGCGGTTAAAGTGAGCCGGGTAGCAAAAAATGGTGCAGGAATGGAGCTGGTTGTCCTCCAATAGCTTTTTACTCTTAAAAAGGCGCTACAGCTGTCACTTTGCGATCGAAATAGGCCATCTAAAACTTTACGGCCACCCTTTCCATACGAAGTGGCTGAGGAAAAAAGTAATCCATAGAAGGCATTTAGCTATTTAATTAGTCAGCGTTAGAGCGCTAACTCTGATAAAAACTCATGTTCTTACTAAGTGGTTTTGCTTTACGTTATTCAACTTTTTGGTTTCTTCAAATTAATCTATTTGCTTTAATCGTTAATTTGGGTTCTTTCTTTTTTTTTTGCTAATTTAAGCTTTACTTTTTCATAAGTAAAACGTAAGATTTCTTCAAATATAGCCCCGATCCTTTTTTCTTTTTATATTATTGTAAGTAGTAGGTAGCCTACTATTAGTAGACCTACCTAGGTAACCTACTAGTAGTAGGTAACCCTAACAACACCCAGTCACAGTCTATGAAAAGAAAAAAAGAGAAAAAATTATACAAATAAAAAATTATAAAAATCACCTTGTAAAAATGAAAGATAATTCTAAGGACTTCTAGTATCTAAAAATATTATGGCATCTACAGCTCAAAATAGGTGCAAACCAAAGTAAAAAATCTTTTAGGTCGAAGCGAGCCTTAACTTTCCATATTCATGTCTAGACAGTCTAGATAAAATTTTTAGAAGAACCTGGGAGGTGGACTTTTATTAATCATGGTTGTAGAGAAGTCGAGCAAAAATAGGGAGGAGAAAACTGTCTAACGATAATGAGGAAAAATTGCCACTTGTAGCTGATCCATGAATGGTAACTATTATTTTCATAATCTAATAGTAAAAGTTGATTTCGAAAACAAATATATGTGAATTTCAAAAAAAGAGCCTAGAATTCTTCTACAGTGGCAACAAATCGAAATAAAAACTGCTACATCGGAATGAAACTATGAAGGGGGATTACAAGGGGTCCACCTTGAAGAACAACAAAAATCACTTTTTGCATGGGAAGCACTAATGTGCCTCCTTTTTTCTTGTTTACTTTTCTTTCATCTAAAATCCAATCGTATCAAACCAGTGGTCGTAAGTTAATAGGAGGAGGTTTATTTGAAATGAGTTACAAATGTCTAGCACCCTTTTTAAGTTAAAAAAAAAAAAGATAGATCGTGCTATATTCATTTTGTACTACTGAACATGAATCTTTGTCCAAAGAGGGTCAGAATTCCAAAAAATGAAAATTCGAAGCTAGATAACCTGATTTTCATGGTCCAATACCTTAAAGGGTGGTTTTGAGCCCCCAGTCTTGAAAAACTGCTTTAAACCATAACTTGAAGGCTGTAGTGAGCTCGAGGTTCATTTGTAAGTCCCCAGCTGATAATTACATGAATGCTGCAGTGAACACTATTTGTTTTTGATTAGTCATCAGAAGATGATGACTTTTTTAAGTAGGAAAAGAGATTGTGCCAGAATAAAGTGATATTTTCTGCCATTTCATGCAACGAATTATCAAGTTTTTCCCTAAGAGGGTCAAAATGCCAGGAAATATAATTCTAAGAAAGCCGATTAATTCCTTCATGGCTCAAAACACTAAACAGGAGGTTTTGAGTCCCCCATCTTAAAAAACTACTGTAAAGAGGTCTTTTCTGCCATTTTACGCCACAAAGCATCAATTTTTGCCCAAAGAGGGTCAAAACAACAAGCAATGCTAATTGTAATAGAATCGATCGCTTTTTTATGGTACGGAATATGAAACAGGAGTTTCTCACACCCCTCCCCCATGAAACAGCTCTAAAGTATGGCTTTATTGCAGCGGTGAGTTTCTTGTTCAAGTCGTCAACTGATGCCGACAGGAGTGGTGTTGTGATTACCCAGGTTTTCGATGATTTGTCAGCAAATGATTACTTTTCTAAGAAACTAAATAAAAAACACGTTATTTTTTAACTGAAAGTAAGATGCAACATTAAAAAATAAAACGAACAGAAATTATTACGTATATGAAGGGTTGTCCCCTTCTCAATACCGTGATCTTTACGCTAAAGCTCTTAGCACTTTTAAAAAAGCTTCCTGTTCTAATTAGACGAACCCGTGTTTCAGTAGCGGCTCTTAAAAAATGGGGCAAGCAGTGAAACTTTAGCGTAAAGTGCAAGGTAATGAGGATGGGGGAACCCTTCATATACGGAATAATTTCTGTTTGTTTTGACTTTTAATGCTGTTCCTTACCTTTAGTTAAAAAAACTTACTTTTTCTATTTAATTTCTTATCGTTTTTCAAATAAAGCCGGTAAATCTGGCTCACCCTCCAAGAAATATAACCCCCTCAAGGGAGGAAACTCCTGCGTGGAAATTTCATTCAACGTAAAGTGCACACCCCCCTGTAAAATTCCCTCCAGACAGTTAAATCCTCGCAGAAAATGCCCCCCCCCCCGTAAAATTACTTGCGGACGATTCAGCCTGAAAAATTATCCTTAGCATACTAGTGTCTCAATCGCTCTGGAAATGCCCCCTTGCGTGGAATTTTTTTCCGGAATCAACACACGCGGAAAATAGCCCCCAGACAATTCCCCCGTAGCATCTCCACATACAAAATTGAGTTGATAAAGAGAATGTAAGACGATTAAAAATAATTTCGTCTAGGAATTCTGTCAAATCCCCCCAGTGAAAAATTTCCCCTGAAATATTCACTCCCCCCGGAAAGATCCCTGCCCAAAGTAACCTAACCTGAACCTAACCTGAACTTAACCTGAACTTAACCTAACCTGAACCTAACTTAACCTAACCTAGTCTAACCTAACCTGGAAATCCACTCCAAGCTTTTAAATCCCCCCCAAAAAATGTATACTTCCCATTAACAAATACTATACGTAAACAATGGGCAAATTTCATAACTTATATGCCTCTTCTCACAGACTTTGGGGGTTCATTATACCCCTAACGACATAATTATTTGATCTTTCAACTATACCGAACAAATAGCTATCTCAAAATTTTGATCAGATACCTATGGGAAAAATGGGATGTGGAAGGGGGCCATTTGCCCTCCAATCTTTTTTGTCACTTAAATAGGGCACTCAAAGTTTTTATTTCTGTCCGGATGCATCCTCTCCCGGCCTTCTAGGGCCATTATTTAAATTTGATCTCCCCCGAAAAAAAACAAAAAAAAAAAACAAATAAACATGTGATTGATTTTCATCAAGATTCCTTGAATTTTAGGGGATGTTTCCTCCCTATCTCAAAAATCAGGCAAAGTTTCTCAGGCTCGTAGCTTTTGATAGGTAACACTAAACTTGATAAATTTTGTATATATGATTATTATATATTTTATATATTTGAACTTTATATTTTGAAATTTTATATAATTTAAAAAATCGAAGTTTTTCTAAGGGAAGTAAAGAGCGAGGTTAAAATTTAAAACAAATAAAAAGTATTGCTTCACAGTCTATCTAACATATATCGATAAAATTAGTTCAAATAAACCAACTGATGATATTTAAATATATAAAAATAGCTCTTTACTGAAAACAATCTCTTTTTGGTTGTGACAAAAAAATATATTTTATGATTAGTTTGTAGACAAAATTCGAAGTGAAGCCATCTTGATAGTATTAGGACTATGGACTAGTCTTAAATTTTTTATCACGACTTGATATTCTCCAGTGTATAGAGAGAAATAATTGGATTTCTGGAGCTCATATTATGGTTTATTTGTCCTTCATTTCGAGTAATACTAGAAAAAGTTTTCATAATTCAAAATTGCGTATTACTAACAATCGGTATTATGGCTGGTGAGACCATGATATTATCTGATAGATCAATCCATTATTTTGGTATGCTGTTCATTACCTTCGCGGTCATTAAAATAATAATTATTTTTTGATTAAGTTTTAAGTTAATTGTAATTGTATACTGAAGGGCACTGATACCAAGGCCGATGTAAGACTATGAAAAGCGTTATAGATTAGCTTGTCGTTTGTCAGGCTACGTACTCACTTTTGACTCCTAAATCAACGTTCTTGTTTTCTATACTTGGCTGGTTTTCTATAATTAAATATCATCAATAGGTTTACTTCAACTAATTTTATCGACACATGTTAGATAGATTGTGAAGCAGTAATTTTTGTTTTTCTTAAGTTTCAACTTCACTCTTTACTTCCCTAAGTAAAACTGTTAAACTTTTCCCTGGAAAGTATCCCCAAATTTTTTTCTTTTAATGGAAAACTCTTCCCGTGGAAAATCCGCCCCCCCCCCTTTGGCATTCATACCTGACCAAGCATATGGACAAGGCCCCTTTGGTCCCTTCCTAAACCAAAGAAAGGCAAATAACTTTCATAAATTGTTTTACTTTTTTTTCTCAATTTATTTCCAAATGTAAGCTTTCTGAAGTTTCATGCGTACGTGACTGATGAATCTATGAGTTAAAACTCATACTAAAAATAAGGGCGGCAATGACGAGACCTAATGACAAGGTGTTTTTATTGTGGAAAGCTCATTTAGATCTGGTGCAGATCTTAATCGTGATAAAACACAATTTTTCTTCCGATTATCCTTTATTTGAGGCTAAAACGCCTCTGGATTCTGAGTTCTTTCTAATCATCAATATTATAATTTTTCCAAAAAATTAATTATACATATTTAAATCACTGGGTGCAACTCCTAGGAGGACTGGGGCTGGGGCTAAATTGGAGGCGATCCTGAAAATCTGCTGAATGTAAATTTTTCGAATTTAATAAGTAAGAATTTTGCTATTGCGGTGTTTAGTTCAGAAGAGTGGATCAACAACACTTAATTTTTTAGAAATCAAAACTAATAAATATTCATAAAGCATTTAAAGGATATCTTACAGGAAGAGGGGAAGAGAATTGTTTTGCCTTGGGTCCTGTCATGGCCCTCGACGATCCTGTATGTATATACATGTTTATACGATTGAACTTGAGGCTGAGACTTAACTAAAATAATGATTCACAGGATATCCAGGGCCAAATCTAAGGACTCCTTAAGGATCAAATTATAAGGATCATTTTCCAAAGATCAAATCTAAGGATAACTCCAAGATCCGAAATCCCTTAATTTCGCATTTCAAGCAAAGATCAACTAGATTTTTGTTTTATTTTCCATGTACAATCTTCTAATACAGACATTCAAGGTTTGGTCTGAAAAAATAATGCAAATAACAGCATAATTGGAACTGTCCTCACTCAAAAGGCTTGGACTCCTCCAAAAAAGAATCACTGCCTTCCCGACTGGTCACTACTGACCATTCTTTATGAGGCTTAAATACTCTCTGAGTAATTATTTTGTACATTTTAAGATGGTAATTTAGAGCGTTATTCGACTAGAAGGGAAAGCTAAAAATCAAAAGAAATTTTCTCTTTTACAAAATGCGCAAAAGGAAAGCCTAATCATGGCTACAAAATAGAGCACGCACAACAACTTTTTTTGGGCCTTAACATCTCTATATAAAAAAAGAGACCGTTAGTATATATGGATCTTGTATATCCTTGAACTCAAAACCCTGTTTTAAGAACAGCCTTAAGGCAGACTTGACAAGTTTTTTTTCCTAGGGGTCATTGCCATTTTCTTTTGTTGCGTACTTGATTGAGGAAAAATTATGATGGGCCTTAGCACCATAACGCAAGGAAGTAGCAAGGGCTGCTCATTCTCACCGCCTGGTATACATCTTAAAATCTGGTGTTACGATTTCCGAATCCTGCTACCCAAATGCATTATTTAAAGCACAGGTATAAACGAATAGTTTGGATCAAGCAGCGTATATACAACTGAATTTCCCTGGATACTCCCCACCCCACAAAAAGTCTCCCGCGGATGTTTCCTACCAGAAAATTCCCTCCGAAAATATCCGTCGGTGAAGATTCCCCATGGAAAAAATTTTCCGACGGAAATTCCCCCTTGATTATCCCCCCCCCCCCGTGGAAAATTCTCCACATATTAAAATTGACCAGCCAAAGGGACATTAAGACAAATAAAATCAATCAAACAGTTCGTGGTAGCTAACTGTAAGTAAGGAGCAACGCGGCTCAATAGTAACCAAAACTGTAAAAAACAGAATTTTGATATATATAGAAATATCAAAAGAATCGTCTTATTGTACTGATTCCCAATATACAAGATTCATTAAGATTAGTGGTACCCATCAAATTTTACACGGCTGAGAAAATTTGCTAAATTTTCAAAAAAAGGGGTAAACAACCCCTAAGAGTCAAAGAAACTTAATGAAAGTCACACCTTCAAATTCAGAATATCACAGAGCCCTACTGTAGAGGTTTCAAGCTCCTATTTGCAAAAATGTAAAAAAATTTATTTTTTGCCAGGTCACGAGTCACGAATGCGTGTTAATTTGTTTTTTCCCCACAGTGATCGTATCAAACCAATGGTCCTAGAAAATCGGGAGAGGGCTCATTTGAATGGAAATTAAAAGTTCTATTGCTCTTTTCAAGCAACCAAACAGATTAGAGGGCAACTATCCCCCCTCCCAATCCTCTTTTGTCTCCAAAATCATTCAATCCTCATTTTTTCCAAAATCTTGAAATACCCATTTTATTCAGCATACTTGAAAGATACTGTGCTGGGGCTAAGATTTAGTTTGAGGTGTAATAAAGCAAGGTTCGACCACTTTCGTAGATCTACCTACAAAATTGGTATGATATAAAACATGGTGCTATGCGTCTCCTCCCCTCACCTAAATTATTTTCTTCTCTGAAAGTTCCAGGGAAAAATTCTCCCGACATGCAAAATTGATCTTCCCGTATGCAAAATTGAGCAGCCAAAATGAAAGTACGGCAAATAAAAATAATAAAGAAAAGGAGGAATTTTGGCGTATTCCAAAATATGGCGTATATGGCGTATATATTGGCGTATTCCTATATTCCAAAATATGCACAGGTATACAATTGAGAATATCATAATGCATTTATTTTTTCCTTTTATTTATTTTAATAATTTTTTTCGTGTTTTTGGGGGTTGAATTATCATAGCAGGGTAAGATAAAGGTTAAAGAAAATAATTTGAAAAGATGAAATTAGTGATAACTGCAGAAGAGTTGAACTATGATGAAAGTGTACAGAAAAAACAGGATGGAACTAAGAAGAACGAGTAATTACTTCCAGTGGGCTTGGTCTGCATGAATTATTCTTAAGGGCCTTCGATACCTTAAAAACATTTTGTTATTCTCGGCATCAGTTAACCGTATCAACGATCAAGGGCCAGTTATCAAATTGTCCCACCACAAAAGGGAACTCCTAAAGCAGCTTTAGCAAAAGTGAATCTTGAATATATAAACAATTCGAAAAGCTAACTAGAGTTTAATTTAAAATAAAGTAATCAAAGAGCTGTCGTTTCAATATACTTGCAGCATAAAATACGCTCCAAGCGTCGCGAAGGTTTTCAATCAAGAATAATAGTACAACAGGGAACTTCCAAGGCTTACAAATTACTCAAATGATACTTCCTTTGAGCTGATTTTTAACATTTTCTAAGCAAGTATGATAGAATCTTTTTAGGGACTGTCCTTTCTTTAACTTTAAAATGAAAATTTCTGCTCCGTTGAACCTGAAAAGAACAAAATTTACACTTTCTAATCAAGAATGTTTCATTAAATCTGAATATTTATAATTCTATTACAAAACGGGGGGAGCTAAGATGTTTTTCTAAGATTTCTATGAAAGTAAGCATCGGATATTAGTTTTTCTTTATTTATCTGGATCACTTATCCAAGCCCTACAAGCTATGGTAACACTACCCAATCAATTATTAATAATTTGGCCACACAAACTAAATTAAAGCTTATAATGGATGAAACAGGGTGATTTTTCAAGATGCTGCTTATTCTTAACTTATTGCATTCGATACGAACTGACAGATTCTAATTGACATCCGTTAGGACCATGGGAGTTATATAGCCTCGGAAAGAACTGATAGAGTCTAGTAGCCTACAGCACTATCGGACCCCCCTCTCCTATTTATTGAATCACGGAGCCTGATCATAAGAACGGGTAACGTAAGCAGACAAGTGCACATGACGTCCAAGACATGTCTGGTATACAGATAAAATCGGATGCGTACTTAAAGCCTCCATTACATATCCTCCTGTAAACAAGTCCTTTTATCTCCAAATTGTAACTATTTACAATGAAACACAAATGGCTTTATTAACTTTGTAGTTGAAGCAGAATTAAAAGAGCATAAGCACATCGCGTCCTTGCAACTGACCTTATAAGAAAAAGCTAGTTAGATTTTTTCTAGTTTCTAAATTGCGATTACTTCAACTAAATATTTCTATTTGCGATTGCGATTATAACTAGTAACTAGTTATATATTCTACTTGAAATATTCTTGAATTACTTATAACTTATAACATATAACTAGTTGCGATTGCGATTACATCATTTCTTGATATTTCTTAATGGACGAAAAGTGAGTAATAGCATTAGATTAGACTGATTTTCTTTGATTGGTTCTCTCTGGTCACGTTAAAATTTTTCTAGAATCTCTGGTTTTCACAAAAGCTTTCATGATTCAGGAATAAGAATATCAAATTTGAAACGAGTCAGAAATGGAAGATTAGAATTTTTCTCTCAGAAGCCTACCAAATTCTAAAAATGGCATTTGACAAAAGCAACGAACAATTAAATTAAACAAAATTATCTACCTTCGCAAACTAAACATTTATTATGTCAAAAGTGTGTGGGAGGGGTGGGGGCCTTGTGTTGGCCCAATTCTGGATGGTCCTTTGCTATTTTATCTATCTAAGTTTTTCAAGAAGTTTTGTTAACAGTTGTTTCTTTTTAATTAGAATCGAAATTTTGTCGTTCAAAACATGAAGTGATAAATGCAAAATTACTCTTCTATTTAGCGGTGCAAGATCAAATTCCGTAATGAACATTTTGTGCTCAACAGACCGTCAAAGTGCAGCCTGGTGTTATGGTCAATTAATGTATCTTCTTCTTTTAGGAAAGAAGTTTTCTATGAGGTTTGTGTTCGCACTGAAACAAGATATTTTGTGATAAGCCTGTAGCTGTAACTTGCAGTAAACAATTAGATTCATTGGTCTCAGGCCTGCCCATTCACCGAGTCCGAATTATGGTATTATTTATGCTTTTTCTTAGAAAAGGATCTAAACTTGCTTAAAAAATATGAAAATTGTCCTTTTATCAATAGTTTTCAGCCAATATTCATCGTTTTTTTTATATAAAGCACCTTGTGTACCAAATTTCAAAGATACATTTCGTTGGAAGGATAGAACAGAGTCTCAGCTATAGAATGATTGCAAGATTGACGTGTCTCGTTGATGTATTACAACAGTACAAGAGCGGAAAAATAACACACCAAAAATTGAATCATAAACCTAAAGTCAGCTGACATCCATTGATAACCTATATTGATAACCTTTACTAATACTTCGGTTTTATGGTACAATACATAAGATCGTACTTGCAACTTATTTAATTAATAAATTAGGGATTCACTTTCATATAAAAACAATAATATTTTTACAGTTTCAAATTAGCATGCAGGGAATCCAATATTCAATGGTGTGCATGTTATTAAGATAGTCTTGGTTGCCACCTGGGTGGTAATACTAGACACGGCGGTAAGTGTCTGAGTTACAGTGGATATTAGGCTCAGAAAACGTGCATCCTCTGGCTTAGCTTCTACTTCTGCTTCATTTTCTTCATCAGGCTGGGGGGCTCTAAAATAAGAAAAAAGCTGAAATCAAAGGTCTAAGGTCATTGAATTCCATGAAATTAGTTTAGATTAAATTAATTTTTGAGAGGAAAGACTTGAACCCACCTTTAAGTAGTTTTAGTATCCCCTCATTCACAGAAGGAGAAAAATATTTTACAAAAACATCATTATAAACAGCAATATAAGCTGCACACAGACCCTAATTGATGTGGCACAATAGGCTCAAACACTGTTAAAATTCAAATGAAAAAGACAAAAGGTTATCGCTATTTTTGTTGGTATTACACTATCTTATATTATCTACATTTTTGTACCATCCGGTTTGGCCAAAAGTATGTTTACAGAACACCCCTTGGCAAAACTTTATCTGAGTTTTGTCCAATTATATTTATTTTTCCAATACTAATTTACAAAGATATTGCTTTTGGAGAGAAAAAATGGCTAGGAAAAATATTCCAATAGTTGGCCAAGACCGAATCACCGGTTATACTTTGAGCTAAGTCTGGAATCATAGCCATTTTGATCATAGTTGAGCTATGGGTATTTGGAGTTATGCTATGCGATGGTTAATGGGTTTTAAACGTTTTTTTAAAGTCTTGTTTTGCTCGCTATCAAAGAAAGTATCATTTTGTTTTCTAATTTGTTTCCAAATTTATTTTCTACAAAACACATAATAATATAAGCACAATAATATATTTATTGTGATTACCTTTAGTATTTTTCTTGTGCTTGTTTCCTTTTTACATTGCGCCACTATAAAGTGGAGCATCTTTAAGGTGAGCAGTAAATTCATTCATTCATAAGGTATACGGAAAACGTTTGAAAGTACAACATACACTTGAAAGGAAAAACGGAAAATTTATGTCATTAGACATGCATTGGAAAACGAGAAAGACTTGCTATTTCCAAGATATTTGTTAATTATATGAACCTGTTCTTAGGGAGTCAGCGATATACTGCGATATCTGATTTCCGTAGTTAAACTATGATTGTGTACTGGACTAACGCAGTTTTTTTTTAGACTGTAGGCTACGAATGTGAATGGTAAGCTGACTCTAATATTTCTTTACTGGAAAAAGCGTTCATTGGTCATATTTGAAATTTGTAAAGCATGTATATTCAATGAAAATAATCAAACAGTTCGTGGTAACGAACTGTAAGTAAGGAACGACCCGGCTCAATGGTAACCGAAACTCTAGAAAACGGAATTTTGATACCAATAGATACATAAAAAAAAATCAAATTTTAATGTTGATTACAAATATGTAAGTTTCATCAAGTTTAGTCCTACCTATCAAAAGTTACGCGCCTGAGAAAATTTGGCTGATTTTCAAAAAAAGGGGGAAAGACCACCTAAAAGTTATAGAAACTTAATGAAAATCACACCATCATATTCAGCGTATCAGAGAACCCTACTGCGGAGGTTTCAAGCTCCTATCTACAAAAATGTGGAATTTTGCATTTTTTTTGCCAGAAGAGAGATCACTGAAATGTGTTTATTTGTTTGTTTGTTTGTTTTTTTTTTTTTTTTTTTTTTTTTCCCAGGGGTTATAGTATCGACCCAGTGGTCCTAGAATATCGTTGGAGGGCTAATTCGAAAGGAAATTAAAAGTTATAGTGCCCTTTTTAAGTGACCAAAAACAATGGAGGGCAACTAGGCCCCCTCCCACGCTCATTTTTTTCCCGAAGTCACCCGATCAAAATTTTGAGATAGCCATTTTGTTGAACAAAGTCGAAAATCTAATAATTATGTCTTTTAGGATGACTTAATTCCCAACAGTTCCCAGGGGAAGGGCTTCAAGTTATGAACTTTGGCCATTGCTTACATATTGCATTGGTTATTGGGAAGTATACAGACATTTTCAGGAAGGATTTTTTTCTGGTTGGGGGGGGGGGCTGGAGGAGGGGGTTACTCGGGAGGATCTTTCCGTGGAGGATGTTTCTTTGGAATAAGGGACATTTCTATGAAGGGGGGGCCGGATTTCCAAGCATTATTTAAAAAACGATCAGAAATTAAATTAAAAAAAAAATAAGTTTTTTCAACTGAAAGTAAGAAGCAACATTAGAACTTAAAACGAACAGAAATTATTACGTATATAAGGGGGCTCTCCCCCAAGTCAATACCTAACTCTTTACGCTACAGTTTTTTTTAGTGCTTTCAAAAGAGCTATCTATTCTAATTAAACGGCCTTTGTGATTCAGGGGTTTGTGAATTAAAATTTTTTTTAACTTTTAACGTAAAGAGCGTGGTATTGACTAAGGGGAGAACCCCCCTCATATACGTAATAATATATACGTAATAAAAAAAACAATAAAGAAAAAACAAGCGATACGGCTCAATAGTAATCGAAACTTTTAAAAACTTTTTTCAATAAATTTATCAAAAGAATGGGCTTATAATGCTGATTCTAAATATGTAAATTTTATTAAGTATAGTATTACTCATCAAAGGCTACGAGCCTGAGAAACTTTACCGGATTTTTTAAAGAGGGAGGAAACATCCCCTACAAGTCAAAGAATTTTAATGAAAATCACACCGTCAGATTCAGCGTATCAGAAAACCCTATTACATAGGTTTCAAGCTCATATCTGCAAATATCTGCAACTTTGTATTTTTTGCCAGAAGAAAAATATACGAATATAGAAGTTCGTTACGTAAGTTAATTTGTAAATTACGTCAGAACCAAATTTGGAGACAGCCATTTAGCAAAAGAAAAGTAAAATTTTTATGCAAATTTGGTTTACTTATTCAATGACGGTGAGCCAAAATAAAAGCTGAATTAATTAAAAAACGATCAGAACATAAATAAAAAAACAAGTTTTTTAAACTGAAAGTAAGGAGCGACATTAAAACTTAAAACGAACAGAAATTATTCTGTATACGAAAAGGGGATGTCCACTCCTCAACGCCTCGCTCTTTACGCTAAAGTTTTTTATTGTTTAACAAAAATAGAGTGGTGAGAAAGTAAAACTTTACCGTAAAGAGCGAGGCGTTGAGGAGGGGACAGCCCCTTTCATATACAGAATAATTTCTGTTCGTTTTAAGTTTTAATGTCGCTCCTTACTTTCAATTTAAAAAACTTGTTTTTTTTATTTAATTATTAGTAAGGGCTATGACGTAAGTTAGAAAAATCGGTTTATTGCAAGTAATATCAGTGTTTCCAACGTAATTTCAAAGTCAGAGATTCAGCATAAGAACACACACGGCTTATGCGGGTATATCCCCTCACCTTTATCGTATCTTTTTTTTTCCTTCATTATATTTTCATCTTGTCGTTTCGCCCTCTGTTACTCCATCTTTATCTTTTTCTTATTACATTGGTCATAAACTAATTAATTAATAAATCAGTTATTAATTTCTCTGTAAGTAAGTAAAGCAATCGGATTAATGACGCTTCTTAACTACTAAGGTTCCTTCGTCGACCCTGCAGTTATTTTTTTTTTTTTTTTTATCAAATATTCTGCATTTTTGTGTGATGCCGCTATTTCTTAAACTGCGTATAACAAAATATTTCCCCGTCAAACTATAGTTCTGAGGTGGAATTTTTCGCAAATCTTTTTTATACATAATTATTTAGTATATATAAATCGATGGAATTCAATAGAAATATTATAGTAATGGCCGTCTAATGTTTTGTTTGACAAGTTATATCCTTTGGGTCCTGCAAAACAAATCCTTTATATTGTGGTTTTTCCTGTAGGTGCAGATATGAGATTGATTTTTGAGATGTTTCGTTTGTCTTTGATTGTTTGGTCCCGATTCTTTTGAGAGTAAAATGATCATGAAAGAAATTCACTAAATATTTGACAGTGTGGAGTCTTTTTTAAATTTGGAGTCTTCAAGATTTATGCCTTTTGCTGTCAAAGTTTAGCAGCTTTGATCTCAGAACAGAATTTTTGTTATTATAAGAAGAGCTTACACTGGGACTGGATCATTTTCTGCTTCAGCATCAGCTTCTTTTTCTTTTTGGATAGATGCTTCTTGGATCACAGCAGCTTTAATCTTTTCACCACCCTCAATTGAAGAAATCGCTCCATCAACAGGATGTTCGAAAGCCCAGCGCCTCTTTCTACAATTTGAAATGGAGCCAATCGTAGTTTCAAGACCTGGGTCAGCTGGATCGGCCTCAACTGTTTGGGTATATGTTCCAATATTTGGTATCTTGACGAGCTGGGCAACTATTGAGAAGCAGAAAGTTGATGCGGCGACACTAACTGTTGTTGTTGTCAGTACCAAGTTTGTTACAGTTTTTGTGTTGAATAGAAATCGTTGTTCATTAGCTGGCTCACTGAGAGAAGAGTCCAACTCTGCGCTGACCAAAGCAGCAAACAAGAGGAATGTAACCAATTTAAGCATCTACAAAAAAAAACTATTAAAACTTCATCAGCACAAACCTCAAGCTATTTCGCTGCTGGGTACTTATGTGTTAGCCAGTACACACTGGAGAATTTGGATCTATAAAATCAGACAATAACCGGTTTATTGCTATTTATATACGGAGACAATTAGCTTCGGCTCAGAGGAAAACTACATTGTAGCTATATTTCGATAAATATTTAGTTGGTATTCTGGTTAGGTTAGGTTACATTTTGCCCGCAGCCCCGCTGTATTTATCCTCCCTCCCCCTAATGTGCAAATATAGAGCCCAAATTATCTATATCCTGTCTATCTCCAAAGCGTCTCAGTTGTTTCAACCCCGTACCTGTAGATCCAAATTCTCGAGTGTGTACTGGCTAATAGGTAAGTACCCTCTGCTGATTTCCCTCAGTTCCAAGACCAAACGAATACTCTTTTAGCTTTGAGAGACATCAGCTTAAGCAAACACCTTCTCAATTTAAGTGAAAACTAACATTATAAATGAAACATTCCTGGCCTAGAGAAATTTTTAATAATATTTAGATCGGTTCGGATTCTTTTTTTTCTTAGATATTAGATGTTCCCTCCCCCGGAAAACTCCCCTCCAGAAAATTTATGCCGTGAAAATTTACCCAGGCGGAAATTTAACCCAGGACAATTCCCCTCCCGTGGAACATCCTCCCCGGAAATTCCCCCGTGAATAATTTTCCCCCGCGGAAAATTCCCACTCGGATAATCTCCCCCACGGAGAATTCCCCCAGATGCAAAAATTGAGCAGCCACAGAAACAGTACACAATGGGTACCTCGAAGTGTCAATAAGATGCCCTAAAGGGTAACAAAATGACCAGATGTCTGATTTTTAATGAAATTGAATTAAAAAAGACAAGTTTTTTTAAACAAAAAGTAAGGGTCAACATTAAAAAGCAAAACGAACACAAATTATTCCGTATATGAAGGGGTTAACCCCTCATCAACACCTTGCTGTTCATGCTAAAATTTATAGCGCTTTTGAAAAAGCTTCCTATTCTAATCAAAAGGTCCTTGTGTTTCATGAGCCGTCCTTAAAAATTTGGAACAAACAGTCAAACTTTAACGTTTTTCGTTTTGAGTTTCAGTATTGCTCCTTACTTTCAGTTAAAAAAATTGTTTTTGTTTATCTAATTTCCGATCGTTTTTCAAGTAATGCCGTAAATCTGGCTCACCCTCTATGAAAAATTCTCTCCCCTCACGGGAAACTCCTCCGTCGAGATTTACTCCCACGTAAAATAACCCCCCCCCCTTAAAATACCCTCCGAGCAATTCCATCTTCGCAGAAAATCCTTTCCCCGTAGAATTTCTTGCGGACAATTCAGCCTGAAAAATTCTCCTTAGCATACTTTCATTTGAAAAAGACTTTAATTTCTAATCATTTTCCCCATCACTCTGGAAATCCCCCTTTTCGTAGAAATTTTCCCCGGAAATCCAAACACGATCAAAACAGCCCCTGGACAATTTCCCCCTGAATATCTTCACATGCAAAATTGAGGTGGCAAAGAGAAAGTAAGATAAATAATAAAAAATTATATAGGAATTCTGTCAAATCCCCCCAGTGTAAAATTTCAGCTGGAAAGTTCACCCACGGAAATTTCTCTCCCCACGGGAAATTCTACCTATTTAAACCCACCCCGAACACAATATCCCCTTACCCAAAAAATGTATGTAAGCTTCCCAATAACAAATACTATACGTAAACAATGGGCAATTTTTATAACTTATAGGCCTCTCCCCACGGGCTGTGGGGTGTCATGTTACCCCTAAAAGCATAGCTATTGGACCTTTCAACTATGCTGAACAAAATAGATATCTCAAAATTTTGATCGGACGACTTTGTAAGAAAAGGGAACATGGGAGTGGGGCTAGTGGTTCCAATCTTTTTGGTCGCTTAAAAAGAGCACTAGAACTTTTAATTTCCGTTCGAATGCACCCTCTCCCGTTCTTCTGGGGCGATCATTTTGATACGATCACCGTTGGAAAAAACAACAAATAAAAACGCATCCGCGATCTTTCTTCTGTAAAACAAAATGCAAAATTCCCCATTTTTGTATATAGGAGCTTTAAACTTCTACAGTAGGGTTCTCTGATACGCAGAATTTTATGGTGTAATTTTCAGTTGACTTTTATGGTGTAATTTTCAGTTGACTTTCAGTTGACGATTCCTTGACTTTTAGGAGGTTTTCCTCCTTTTTTTTATAAATCAGACAAATTTTCCCAGGCTCGTGACTTTTGATGGGTGACACTAAACTTGATGATTCTTATTTATACTGGATCAGCATAATAAGCTGATTCTTTTGATATATCTATTGATATCAAAATTCTGTTTTTTTTACAGTTTCAGTTTATATTGAGCCAAGTCGCTCCTTACTTACAGTTCGCTACCACGAACTGTTTGATCTAACTAGCCTTTTTCATTAACAAAATTGAAAAAAAAAGCTTGAAAGAAATCAAACAGTTCGTCATATTTCTGAGCAAAAATGAGAAAATGGACAGAACTCTATCTTCCAAATAAGCAAGCAATAGTTTAAGTAAACCAAGAATAAAAATCAAATAAAGGAAAACCAAGAATGGAGTTTTTATAAGACGAACAAAATACGGGACAAAGCAAGACCAATATTTCGTGAGGACAACCGCTTCCCTTCTTAACGAGGGGGAGGTGCCTCAAAGGGTGCATTTTAATGCCAAAACATCCTAAATTTCATTTTAGCCATCAGATAAATACAAAATAATTTCTAAGGAAGGGGGGTAGGGGGTAGAAATTGATATATAATACATATTTACTTCCGGGAATATTTCTATTCTACGGAGTTATTATGAAAGTAAAGAGTACGTTAAATCTCCAGACGAGCAGAATTTACTCAGGATAAGACGGAGTTTGTCCTATTCTCATCCCAAAACTACCCCTAATGGTCGTGAAACTTCGGAGTATGTTCATTCGATCGAAAATTGGAAGTTTTAACTTTTTTTTAAAGTTGAAAGTGACTGGAGACCAACCAGCCCCTGTCCCAGAACAATTTTTTTTTTTTTTACCTGGTCCTTTTGTTACCCCTAAGGACATCTGAAAAAAAATAATAAAAAAAAAGAAAAAAAAAGAAGGACATCTGATCGATATTTTGAAGCACCTATTTTCTTACTTTCTCTGAGGCTGCTCAATTTTGCGTATGGTGGAATTTTCCTTCGGGGGGGGGGGGCATTTACCTGGGGAACACCAGCCCCTCTTTTCTTGCTATCAGCCTTCATTCAGTTGAGTATCAAATTGAGCAAACTGAACTTTAAGCCTTACAATAAGAAAGACGGGAATAATTTCCAAGCTACAGTCCAAAAACAAAAAGAGCCATAAGTATCCCTGGTGTGGCGACTTAAGTCTAAGAACACCTGTATATGCTTGAGATCTTTTTGGTTGATTTGGTATGCAGAGCTTTTCTAGTTTTCACAAAACGTAGATGTTTTTTAGAAGCCCTCCCTTCCCACCGAACATCTTTGCAACAAAAGGTTCTTCGATCCGTGCGAACCAAAATCTCAAGATTTTTTATGTATTTTTTTTTTTTTTAATATCTTATTCTTTCCATAAAACATGTCAATTTTTGTGTTTCACCTAATTCCAGCTCCTCTCACCGCCTTTATGAGCAATAAAATGTTCAGGATTGTTTTAGTAGGTGAAGTGTAATTTTAAGATGTCCTCTTCCTCCTGGCGATTCTGTTCACCATAACCATAAACATAGGTGCAAACATGGGTTCACATACCCTAAACATAGGTGCATACTACCAAAAGTTATTTTTTCAAGTTCATAAAATTGTTTATCGAGAGTATAATTGTTTCATATGGTGTTAATTATCAACCCTTTGACGACAATAAGTTTTCTATCCAATTCTGTTGTTTTTCCAGTTTTTCCGCATTTTCTTCGGGTCTGTTTAATTTTTCTATCTATTATCTGTCAAAACTAATCTTCACTCTAATCAGTTTGAAAAGGATCAGTATTCAAGAAATAACAATAGACTAAGGTATCGAATGATATATCAAATTATTTTTTTTATATATTTTGGATGGTAGGCAGTAATTAGTTTTTCAAAATGAATCTTAGTTAAAAATGTCTTTGCTGAGAAACACAATTTTTTGTATTGCTGATTCAAATAATTATTATCCTTTACTATCCTTTTAAGCCATTCACTATCTATTTTGCCGGCCAATATTTTTTATCAAATGGAAATTGTTTCAGTTTTTACTAATTTCATTTTGTACAGTGAATAGGAAATACCGAACTATTAGGGAGACATATTATAAAGTAGAATTTTTTTAGACACAATTTTCAAAATTGGAAGTATTTCATACCCCCCCACCACCATTTTAAGTTTAATTCATTGATGATTGTTAGTTTAAAAAAAATGTCAATCGTTTTTGGGTAATCACGAAGACGTAAAAGAACCAAGATATTTTGGCTTTGACTTGTATTGTTTTTTCCGTGTCAGGTCACTAAACATGGGCAATGCCTCTGACACGCTCCTAAATTTTTAGCAGCGATACAAGGAAATATTAAACTACCGTACGTGAAATTGATTTTTCATGAAGGGAGAAAATTGAAAAATTATCCAACGGATTTTAGCGGCTGTTAATGACCGGTTATCTTGGAAATTTTCAGAGGCAAAAAGGCAAGTTTCATATCAAAAGTTCAAACATATGATAGTTTAGTCAAGCAAGTAAAGATATCCAAGGCAGAATTAAATAAAAATTTAGCCTGAGAGCCAGAAGAATTAATTCAGCAAATCAGACCATAAATCAAAGGATGGGACCGAAATCCCAAAATATATGACATAACAACTATTAATTTACCTTAATCATGGACACACCAATGACGGCTACCAATTCTCCTACACACTAATAATTTTCAAATTTGAGACATCAACTGCCCTCCCAAAATTAAATTCTTACCTTCGGTTGAGGCACAGAACAACTGATGTTCTTTGAAAAAAAAGAGACTAATATATGTTGCCTAAGAACTAATATATCCCTATAATGACGTCAAAACCTGAAACTTAACATACTATCACTAATTTTTTATAACCTGTTTTATTTGCTAGAGATAGTGTGTATGTGTAGTTATTAATAGGTGCGCATCTTCTGATCTTAAACCCGTAGATTTGAGTTCGTCTCATTTTGGTGTAAAAGAAAATAGGCGGCAATCCTGATCATTTCCTGCACAAGTTTTACTTGTACAAGTTTTCAACCACTTAATTTCAACAAATTTCAAAGTTTCCTCTACAAAATTTCAACCCCTTAATTTGGTATCTATTTAGAATCAGCAAGCAAAATTTTGGTTTGTTAGCTTTTTTAGGGTGGGGGGATGCTTCTATCAATCAGGTATAAACATTCAAAACTCCAAATAGAATTGCTCTGATAATTCAACACAAACAACGCAGCACCCTAAATTGCTTATGGCAAGGTAGTTGCAAATTAAATAAAGAGAAAAAGTTTCTGATAAAAGGGAATAGAGTTTCAAGTTATTAAAAATTGTTGCTTCTTTGTTTATTTAGCACATATCTGTAAAAGTGGCAAACTAACGCGTGATATTTCCTTGTACCTATAAAATTTTGAAAACAAGCGCTCTACTGAAAATGAAAAGTCTACATAACAAAACAGAAACGTCCTTTTACATAAACCGTGAAGCAATAATTTTTTTTTGTTTCATTTGTACTTCGCTTTATACTTGAATCAGAAAGACTTCGCTCTTAAAAGTAATTTCTGTTTATTTTTATGTTTCTTAATTATACATAAAACTTTACAAAAAGATCTTTGTCTAACTAAGGCGAAGACAATAAATGAGCTAACATGAGTTTTTTTTAGAATGCGAACTCATCATTAAAATCGTATTATTATGAAGAATATAAGGCTGAAACATGAAAATTGTACAAATTCGTGGGGGTCTTCGTTTTCCCCCTGCCCCAAATGCTGGGACAGTATGTGACGTCAAAGCCATTGACTAATTCTGGATGGGGGAAAGAAAACCCTAAGTGCCAAAAAAATCGCTTGGTCACATGTTTTGATGTTACTATAATGTCCAAGTGGTGCACATCAGAATTTCAAGCTCTTTTTCAAAATTCATGAATAGCTGTTTTTGTAATTTATTTTTAAAGTTAGGATCAACCTAAATAGTATTTATCATTATTTCTGAATAAGTGCATTTGAGTTAAAATGCTTTTTCATTAGGTGTTTTTTTTTGTTTTCAAAAGGTGGTTTTTAGTTATCACCCAATTACGGGACTTGGAAGGGGAGTATACGAAAGGGGCAGCTGTGAACCTTTAGGGAAGGTTTTTCATCTCAATAAATGGCCCCAAGAATTTTTATTTTTGTTGCCATATGGCACTTGCCATCAGGCATGTTATCTAGAGGAATTTGCAAATAGCATGTATATATTATCAAGAGCTTTGAAACGAACCATTAAACATCTCTCTACAATGCTGCAGTCGCCTGTTAGTTCTGCTAGTCAGCATACGATTTATGAAACTTGCTAAGGTCAGGGAGGGCAGTTATGCAAAAAGCAAGATTCGAAGCCTTCTGTTAATGGATTTCAATCTTGAAAATGAGAATGGCACCCTTTTCATGACGCCCAGTCCTTCTACTCGAGAAAATCCGAAAATTTTTCGATTTGTGGTCCTCTGTAACACTTAAAGATGGTGTTATCGGCACTAATATATAAAAGACACGTAGATTCTAAATGAGTCATCAAACATGTCTGTAAGATACGTTTATTCCTGCCAGCTAGCATTCAATTCTTATTAGAAAAAAGTAGACAGATCAGTACTGCCCATCCAAATAAATGATTTTCCTTGTAGTTCAAGCTGGGGAAGGTTCTTCCCCTCTATGGTGTTCTTAACCATTATGATTCCAATGGAGCACTTCTTATTTTGATCTGCCGCAGCTTTTTTGAGGTTCCAAGCTCTTTATCGAGATTTAAATTTGTTTTCACAGTTAACTTTTAACCAAAATAATAGGTACCATTCCTGCCTGAATCAGCTGAAGATGGTGTTTTTTTCGATAGAGTTTTTTTTTCAAAACGCTGATTTAAAGTCTATGGGCTGTGATTTACTCTATACTAGTTTGCAGCTATTGCTGCAACCATGAACATCCTATCGAACTCTTGCACAGACCGGGACAACGCACCCATTCCTTTCCTATTGACATCTTGTTTGGATTATAGAAATTGTTCTCGATTAATGTATGTGCTTAGTCGAACTAAATTGGGGAGGCTTAAAATTTTTGATATAGTAGTATTCTTCTTAATTACTTTTGATAGAGAACACTATTTAAGATTTCAAGATACCTCCCTTGCCCGTAAAGAAAGGGAGAGGGTTTCAAAAGACACAAGAAAACAGAAGAGTTCTGCCATGTTAATTTCTAATCCTCAGGTATTAAAAACACTTTTTATCACAGGCTGCGCAATAAAGCCACCTAAGTTGAGCAAATTGGGCTCAACGAATTATTTTTTTATGGCACTTTGTATGGAAGGAGTCATCGTAGAAACTTCAGAAGGAGCTCATTTGATTGCAAAATGAAAGATATAGCGCCATTATAAGACTGAAGAGTTATTGGTGCGTAGATATCCCCCTCCCAACCACATTTACTCCCAAAGGCATCCAATCAAAATTTTCAGATAACCATTTTATTCAACATAGTTGAAAAATGGAGTAGCTATTTTTCTGCGAACGTCAACCACCCACCCCTCCCCCACAACTCTTGTTATAAGGGTTATAAGTTCTGCCATTAATATATTGTACTACTACTAACGACTCACCGCAGCACCAAGCTACCTGAGGCCGACACGGCTTCGCACGCTCCTCTTCTATTCCAATCTAAACAAAGCCTTCCTCTTTACACCCTCATAGAAAGTTCCCATTTCCCTCAAATCTTTCTTTAAGAAATCCTCCCACCTCAACCGCGGAGGACCTGCTTTCAGTTAGCCCAAGACGGTTGGTCAAAAAGAGCAATTTTCTGAAATCTGTCATCATTCCTCCACAGAATACCCCATAGCCATCTGAACTTCTCTCATTATAGCCCTAGAAAGCGGGATTGAGCCACACTTTTTGTACAGTCTACTGTTTGAAATGTGGTAAGCCAGTCAGGTACCCAAGACAATCCGTAGGCAATTTCTCTGGAAAACCACTGTCATAACTACAGCTTCCAATATTCTAATCTTTGTTCGCAGACTTATCTTCCTATTCCTGTACACCTTTTTCAACTGTGAAATAACACCCTAAGCCTTGGCTATTCTACTTATAACATCCTGAGGGCACCCTCCGTCTTTACTAATAATAATACCAAGGTAAGTCAAGCTGTCCCAATTAACTTCATTACCCATCATCACCTATTCATTTTGACTTGTTCCTAGCCTTAGCAACTTAGTCTTCCTAACATTCGAAGACTGAGTCTTTCTAACAATAATTTCTAACCTAGTCTATCCCCCTGAACTCGCAAAAACCTCTAAAAGTTCATTCACCTTGCCCATACTTTCATCTAGTATGCTTAAATCATCAGCTTAATCTAAGTCCAAGGAAGTTTTTTTTTCCTCATTTGATTCCGTATTTTCCATATGCATTTCTTGCGTTCCTTTGGACAAAGTATATCAAAATGATCCATATCAATGGAGAAAGAACAAAACCTTGCTTAACTCCTGATTCAATACGAAACCAGCTACTAACCTCATTTCCTACCTTAACCACAGCAGTGTTATTCTCGTACATAGCACTAATCACTTTAATGTATTTGTCGGGTATACCTTAGAAGGAAAAGACCTTCGATAAAGTTCTTCTATCAGCTGAATCTAACACTTGCTCATAATCTATAGAAGTGAGGATTAAAGGTGTTTGATGACTCAGGCACTTCTCAATTATGTTTGACAAAGAAAGAAAAAATAATAAATGAATAAAAATTTAAATAACCTCCACCAAGCCATCTTCAGTGCTCAAAAAAGAAGAAAAACTAACCATTTCAAGAATATCTGAACAGAGAAGAAGAAGTGTTTGAGTGTTTATTCTACTGTGTTGGTACTTACTTGAAAAGGTTACGTTAATTAAAACACCCACCAAAACAGACCAAGCCCAGAAAAATTATCCGTTGATCAGTATCCCGTGGGAACACTGTGTCGTTTACTGAGCTGTAATTTCCTCGAGGGGCTCCACTCCTCAAGTGGGAATAGAGTTGATCGCAAGGTCCCCGTCTTGCGGGTACCCCGACAGGGTTGAGATAGCCCTTTGTAGAGGCCGTTGTTCATAATTAAGGATCTTACATCCTGCTGGAGTTGTGTTCCTATAGAGAATCCTCCCACGATGGTGTTCTGTGTCACCATGCAATTTAACCCATGGTTGATAGAAGGTTTGTAATTCACGGGACATGTCCACACACCGGTGGGCCCTGCTAAGTGTACATTCGGGGGGCCTTCTTCCACCTCCGTCTTTTTTTACGGCCACCGGGAGAGGGCTCCCCAGTTTCTGGTATGAATTCCCAGGGAAAAGCTCCCCCATGGTCCAAACCTTCTATGGAGGTACCCTACATATCTGTATTGTGTTCCCCTACCCGCCAACTGGGGATGCTCTGACTGGCTTGGGGGAGGCCATTGTCTACATACAGTATGTGCTATCAGGGGCATCTTCGACCCTTGGTGTTCAAAAAGACCAAAGGCAGTCTGGTAAATCTGGTAAATTATTCAGTGAATATCGAGGAGAAAGTTGAACTAAATCAAAACCAAAAAGTTTGGTGTTGAACACCAAAAGCCAAAATGTGCATGTACTACTAATACTACTACTGCTACTACAACTACCATCCCTGCTACCACTGCTACTACAACTCCTACTTCTATTGCGAATACCACTAATGCTGAGAACATTACGGTGAAAATTTCCAGAAATATTGAGGAGGAATTGGAGCAAAATCAAAACAAAATGTCCATACAGACTGCCAAAATGGTGTTTTAGCTATATATTAGGAACGGGTAAGAGTATCAAGATGAAACTAGATGAGGAGTATCTAGGTGGATCTCTATCAGTTAACACTAAGACCTGAACCCGAAGACCTTTTAGCTGAAACTAAAAGTGTATGTGTCATTACATGCCATATTCGACCCATTCAAGATGAATAGTTGTAGCAGAAGAATTCTTTTTATTTGCCACGACATGAATTGTTATATTGCTGCTCTGAGCCCCCATCAAATAGTTCAAGGATTGGATTATTACAAGGAGAGTACTACAATGTCTGGTTATGGTCTTGGTAGTTCATTTTCTGAGCTGTTTCATTCTGCCCTATCCCTTGCCAATAAATATATTGTACCAGCTGCAACAGAATTTTCTGCCTCAACTCTACAAGACTGGTGCTCAGGTAAAAATTTCAACGAGTGTCTTAAGAAAAATGTTAGGTCTTCAGCAAGACCTGTTGGTGAACAATTAAAATCTTGTCAGGACTCAAGGGTTTAAAAATGGCAAATGGTCGTTGTTTACTCATTAGCCTCAACCCAGGTGAGAAGCAAAGGACATCATCTTCAACAACAACTCTGAAAAAAGTAACAAGAAAAAGAAGAACAATAGGAAAAGATTGTCAAATAAAGGAAAGATTTCTTTGAATAAGATGACTTATCTCCCTAAAAAGATTCACATCCATCGATTACTTCATCATTAAGTCTATTCAATGCTGAAGATGTTGATGTCATTGTCGAACCTGGCTACTCTGAACAATTTCATCCTCAATAAGTCCTGTCGAAAATATACACTTTCAAATATATACCAATAAAGATTATTTCATTTATTTATCTCCAACATTTATTAAGTCAAATGTTATAGTGAAGAAGAAGTCCGACAGTTAAACTCCTATCGTTGTCGAAGGCCTATCCCATGAAAATTGTATCCTACACAATTTGCTTGAACAAATTAATGTGAACATTAATGGAACATTGGTGAACACTAGCAACAATTTATAAAACTATACAAGCTACATTCATTTTATGTTGATGACTCTGAATTCATACAATGAATTGAGAGGTTTGGTGATGGACTTTGAATATAAACCAGATTTGAACATTGATGTTCAGCTAATTGAGGCAATGACCAAAGAATATCATTTGGTTGGTAAATTAAATCATGAATACTTAATATATACCAATGGTTGCCTCTCAACGTTAAATAAAAGTTATCACTTGCCTCAAGTAATTCCATTTTGAGAAAATAAATGTTGCAGCAACTAATGCAGCAGTCACTCTCACCTCAGCAATAATGTGAATTAATTAAAGTGAAATAAATTTCACAGACATAATTCATGTCTGAAAACAACAGGTTATGATCTCCATCGTTTCGGCAGTGGAAAAACTGAGATCCAACGGTAACAGTATCAAATTTTTGGTTCGTAACACAATCGCCAATCACTGTCACATTGCCACTGATTCTCGTAGTCATACTGATCCATCATTTATCAATGGAACAATTCCCTCAAAACTCGTCTTGGCGAGTGCTAGAAGCACCTGGTGAGGGCTGAAGAGTACTATTGCCGTTGGATTCTGGACCACCTCCCCCCACATTTCCAAATTTTGCAGTTATCCAATCTTGTGTGCAAGGTGAATGGCATTTCCTTGTACAGTTGATCTTTTTTTTTTAATCCTACACAACCCTGTGTGAATTGAAAATGCAATCGCTTGATCATGATTCACTACTCTTTTAAAATGAAATAACCGATTAAATGTTTTCAAAAACTTATGGTATCATTGTATTGGACTCGTCGGGTAGGACTCAAGATATCAGTGTTTTTAGAACTGGGAACGTGTGCCTAGAGTCCACACGCCTTGCCAACGCCTTGACCGAACGCATTACTTTAGCATAACTAATTTAATTTGAAACCTGCTGGGAGATCACCCCTAATGGCAGTATTCTACTAGACTTTGGGCCATGAACACAAATCAAAAATCAATGAATTTAAATTGATTCCATTCAGATCCAAATATAAATCCTATTGTGTACCCTCGGATTTCCTAAGTTATAACCATACCATTATCATTGTTAATAACAGTCCGTAGAACATAAATACTGGTCACTGGCTGTGTATCTTTCAAACAATGAAAGCTTGTTAGGTTGTCGACAAAATGTAAGATTAGATTGCAAGAGTGCAAGATACGTCGACACAACACTGTGGTTTTCATGCACTGTTGTATTTGTTTTCAGATATCCTAGCTATACTTACAAAGAATTTCTCATCATTGACGTGGAAAACCCTTGCCTGAACGATTTCATGGTTGAAAATAAATTATCCTACCTGTATAATATTGATCTCAGTGTCCTAAGAATAAAGTGTTCTAATAATATTTTAAATTAGTTTATTAAAAAAATTGTATATACAAAAAAATGTCTTTTTTGTTTTCTTGAATAGATTTTATTTAGATTTCTTCTTCTATGTGTAATGTTTATCATCATCGTCGAAAACAACTAAAAGTGGTAGATGACCTAGATTGACTTTGTATTGATCTTTTAGCAAAAAGTCGGGATCACATTTCCTACAATATAGTGTAACTTCACCTTTATGGTGTCTCTTTGTGAAGTCAATGATACTATTTCCATTAATATTGTAAAACTCACGTGTTTAATTTGCTTATTTACTTCAATATCACACGAAAAAATTTCAATTATAGAATCACTCTCCATAACTGCCAAATAAAAACCTGTAGGCTTATAATAATAACACCCATTGTCTTCAAAACGATGACGTAAAACCCATACTCTCTTGTTGTTCCAACAGTTAAAGTATCGACCAAATTCTTCCTCCCAAAAAAATTTAAAGCCACGAAGATACCAGCCTCTTAAAAATAGACTAAAAGTCCGTGTAGAGTTTTTTTCCTAATCACATCAGGATAGGTATTTTCCCACTGATCACACTTATCATAGTGACAGTTGGAATATTGGGTTCCTGTGATATGAGGACCACAAACTTCTTCAATACAGGAATTACATCCCTAACTGCATATCTTCAGTGTAGCTTAAATGGATTGCATACTTTACACTTCTCATTATATTCCTTTGCAATAATGAAGCCCTCACTGGACGACTAGCTGCCCAATATGTACAACGATAGAGAACATGTGTGGTAAATTTTTTTTCTATTGAAGCTAACGCTGCTAATTACAAACTAACTAGCATCAAAGGAAGAATATTCTTTTACTCCGAGTACCCGCTTAAGGTGATCGTCTATTGGTTCCCTAGAGGGATGGAGGAGGAATAAACGAGTGAAAACCAGCTAAAATAATCTAACCAGAAAAAAAATCTATTCTAAACATAAATTTTATTCGAAAAACAATATATATATATATATATATATATATATATATATATATATATATATATATATATATATATATATATATATATATATATATATATATATATGGTAAAGCTTCTAATTAAGTCAATTTGGAATCAATCTTAATTAAACCTTGTATCAGTATATGCTAACTGAATAAAAGTCTTGTGTTATAGCCAACCTCTCTTCAATCTACATTTAGTCCCTCGAAAATACCCAGCTGGTACGCCTCATTAGTTCGGTCATAGCCTAAGGCACGCTACCAAAGTTTAAATACCTTAGGGTCAGAGTTTATCTCCCTTATAAAGGGAGAATAAAGGCATCTAGCACTACACCACTTAAATGCCAGAGAAACAACATTACCACAACTGGTGGCATTGCGGATAAACTGGGTCAAGAGGGCTAGATAAAAATAATAGATTGAAATAAATTGGCTTAGCCAGAGGAAAAAATGACTTCCCTGTCAACGGTACTTCAAATTGTAAAAATTATACCCGAATACGCGGGAAATTCAGATGTAGATGAACTTATCGAAAAGTTGAAAAGTTTCGACGAACTAACTGAATCGTTTGAGGATAAGGCTAAAGAAAAATGCGTTGCAGCCAGATTAACGGGAAGCGCCCTTAACCATTTTGAGGCAATTAAGGAAAAAGAGCCCAAAAATATCAGTACTCTAATTGAATCTTTTAAAACAAGGTTCATAGAAACAAGCATCTCCGAGAGGCTAAGAACAGAGGTAGTGACATTCAATACCTTAACTAGTATCAGGGAATATGCCGACAAAATTTGTAGATCTGTATGCTTACAATTAGAGAAAGGCAGAAATGACGAGACAGTAGAGAAAGTACAATTACATACTTTTACCCAAGCGTTACCAAAAAAGCTATTAAGACTAATATTGTCACGGAAACCTGAAAATTTAGAGCAGGCTATAATCCTAGTAAAAACAGAAGTAAAAATTGACAAGGCTATGAAAGAGTTTGATCAGATGTCAATAAATAACACAGGAACCCAAGAAATTATAAAATATGAAAGGGGACAGAAGCGGGTGAACTTTGAGGAGCCAAATCGGGAACCAGAAAGGCGCAACGGAGGCCGAGGGTCGCCGTCTAGGGAAATAGCTGACAGATTCCACGACCTCGAAAGATTAGCAGCCAATAACTATAGAAAATATGGGCACCCTTCCATACCAAAGACAGATAGTTGGGGAACCAACAATGACAGATCAAAAATATTTAGAAGTAACCAGGAAACAAACAAACAATTTAAGAGAAAATTTAATTGCTATTATTGTGGCAAACCAAACCACTATGCAGCAGATTGCTGGCATAGAATACGCAAAGAAGGCCAGACGTACAAGACAAGACCCCAGTTCAGAACGCAGGGGGGGAGGGGGGAAATTTAGGAAGGCAGGGAACAAATAATACTTGGCAAACACCTAATAATATTCCTGAATTTAGGCCTAGAAGGCAAACGGTTAACAATACCCAGGGTTAGAGTAGCAAAGCTGAAGAAAACTTGGATAACCCCAGAAACTTTTGGCCAAACAGTAGACATTTAAAAGGAGAAACCAACCTCTAAGGGTCAACAGAGCTTTTTCCTTTCAAAGACCCCTACATAGTTTAGGATGTCGCGATACAAAAACAAATAATAATAGTCTACCGATTTTGAGTTGTTTTAAAATTGAGTGTTTTCAAAATTTACCATGTTTACTAGATACAGGTGCATCTAAATAGTTAATTCGAGAGGAAGTTTTTAAAAGGTTTCCTCCTAGTGTCAAAAATCGCGTAAGCATATGCCAGAATACTCTGACATCAGTGACAGGGCACAGGCTGACAATTTTAGGGGAATGTCCATTAAAATTTAGCAAAGGGGATAAACAAATAACAGTAACGGTGATAATATGCAAGCAGCTATCATTTCTTTGTATTCTAGGAGTAGATGCTATCAGGAAATATGGGATCGTATGGGAACCCATAACTGATACAATAACCATAAGCCAGGCAAATGGAACTAATAGGCAAATTTGCGTAACAACAGATAAAGAGAGTCACGATTCGAATTATAACCTGAAAATAAGCGAAAAAATCACAATAGAAGGGGGAACAACAGCTCAGGTTCTAGCGACATTAAATACAAAAGAAGGAAAGGTTAAAACAATGGACGCCATGATAGGAGGATACACCCTAAGAGAATACCCCATGATTTTCTTGGAAAATCAAGTTATTAAAATTGAAAATGGTATCACATACTTAAAACTGTCAAATTGAAGTTATAATAAAGTACAACTGAACCAAATAGAACTTGGGTCAGTGGAAAAGATTTCAAATTCAGAAATAAAATCTATAAAAAGTTCAAAATTAAGCATAAATTTCACTAGCTATGAACAAATATCCTCATTAAAACCGCAACCACAAGAAAAATATGGAATGGCGAAAACTGATTTTTTGCAACAATTTGATTTAAAACATTTACCGGAAAACTTAAAAACTCGGATAGAAAATATTATTTGGGATTTTAAATGGACGTTTGCAAGACACAAAGCAAATTATGGATTAACTCACTTAATCACGCACAAATATCAACACAGGGCCCTCCAATTAAAAAGTCACCGTATAAGACACCTTATCATTTAAAACCATGGCTGGAAAGCCAAATAGAGGAAATGGAAGATCAGGGAATAATTAAAGAAAGTGTTAGCTATTGGTGTTTTCCACTAGTAATAGTCAGAAAGAAAGATAACACCTGGAGATAATGTATAGATTTTAGAGCACTAAATGCTGTCACAGTAAAAGACGTCATGAAACTACCAAGAATTGATACGATTTTAGATTCGTTGGGAGGTAAAAAATATTACACTAGTTTTGACTTAATAGCAGGATATTGGCAAATCGCTTTAGATGTAGAAACAAAGCATAAGGCAACAGTAATCTTAGATGATGGAAGAACGTTCACATTTGAACGTATGCCTTTTGGCTTATCATTTAGTCCAAATTGTTTTAGTTGACTAATGAATTTTGTGTTAAAGGATAACAAACAAGGAAGGAAAAGAGACACCTTGGCTTATTTAGATGATGTAATTTTGTTTAATGAAAACCTGGAAGACCACTTGGTCGGACTCAGGAAAATACTGGAAAAGTTTGAAAAAGCAGGCTTAAAATTAAAACCAGAAAATTTAAAAATAGTAGTGCCAAAACTAGTTTTTCTTGGACACCTGATAAACCAAGGTACTATTTCACCAAATCCAGAAAAGTTTACAGTCATAGAAAATTTACAGCCTCCTAAAGATAAAAAAATCCGGAGATCAGTTTGTAGTTTCTTAAGCAATTTCAGACGATATATTAAATATTACGCAACCATAGCGCAACCTTTGACAAACCTTTTGAAAAAATCAGGTAAATTCGAATGTCCAGCGGACACAAAACAAGCGCTGGCTGAAATAAAAAGGCAATTATTACAGGCGCCAATACTTAAACTACTAGATTTGTCACAAGACTTCTGTTTACAAACAGATGCTTCGGGGTACGGTATTGGAGCCATATTATTAAACATAAATTCTGAAGGAGCAGAATCAATACTCCAATACGCCAGCAGGTCACTGTCTGAGACAGAAAGAAAATATTCAACAGTTGAAAGGGAATGCTTAGCAGTTGTCGTTTTTACAGAATATTTTCGACAATTTTTACTTGGAAAAAATTCATTTTACGCGTAGATCAAAAATCCCTAATTTGGCTATATACGATGCAAAATACTTCAGCGCGGCTGACACTGTGGATACTGCGTGTACAAGCATATTCGTATACCCCAATATATATATAAAAGGCCGTATAAACATTTTACCCGACTATTTGCCATGAAATCCAGATACGGAAGGAAATTTGATAACAAGTATCCAAAACGAACTGGAAGGACTCGAAATACTATCTAACGGAAATATTTCGAATCATCAGGATAAAGATGATTTGTGTTTAGCAATGAAATCCGTTTTATCAAAAGGAACGGAACTGCACTTTAAACATTTTTTGAAGGACTTAGATAATTTTGATCTTGATGAAAGTAAAAATCTTTTGGTAAGATATCACAGACTATCGCAAGAATATAAAAAAAAATGACTTAAAAATTATTCCAGTAGTTCCAAAATCACTGTAAGGAGAAGTTTTACAGATGGCATACGCAGCGATTGGCTGTCACATGGGAGAAGCGAAAACTATTGGGAGGATAAAATAAAATTTTTATTTTCCAAAAATGTACTCAAAAGTAAAAGCTTTCATACAAAGCTGCTAAGTATGTGCCAAACAAAAGTTGCCACCAAAAACCCATAGGGCTGAATTAGGTCTCTACCCCACCTCTTCAGGGTTAGGAGAATTAGTGTCAATAGACATTTGGGGAACAGGAGGAAGTTTACTAGTTTCCAGGAAAGGAAACAGGTGTGTACTAACCGTAGTTGACCACTTTAACTCATACTTATACGCTTTTCCAATTAAAGACGAAAAGACAAAAACAGTTTTAGTCAACCGCCTCTTTTTGGAACACGGAATTTTTCTTAGAGTTTTGCTTAGTGATAATGGGCCATGTTTTAGAGCCAAACATTAGACGAAATTACGGAATATCTGGAGGTAAAACGACGGTTTACCTCGTCTTATATGGCAGCCACTAATGGAAAGGTTGAACGCAAACATAGGGAGTTAGCTTACATGCTGGAGATACATGCAAGAGAGGAAAGTAAAAATTGGGATGAACCTTTACCATTCCTAGTCTTTGCAATAAATACGGCTTTTTCGCGTTCTTTAAAAGAAACGCCGTTTTTTTACAACATCTAAGAGATCCCAGAATTTGTTTAGATGAAATACAAAATAATAAGATATATTACAACCTAGACCAATATAAGCAAGAAATGGTGTTGCGAATGAAAAAAGCTATGGAACAAGTTAAACACAATCTGGAAGATGCAAAAACAGAACAAAAAGAAAAATATGACAGAACAGGCAAAAATAAAACAAATTACTGTTTAGGAGACTTGGTTTACGTATACAAAACCAACCTGGAAGGGACAGAAAAGTTAAAACCGAAATGGGATGGGCCCTACAGGATTGTAAAAATTCTACCAAATAACTTAACATATGCTCTAAAGAATTAGTATAATGAAAAGGAAGAAGTAGTACACTATAATAGAATGAAAAAAGGATTTTTCTTTTCCAAACCTTGGAAATCAGAGCCTATTCCTTTAGACGAAGAAATAGAGGAAACAATTTCACAAGTATATATCAGAAGACCATGTGAATTTTATGACCTTTTTAACGACCACAAAGGTTGGCAGGAGTGGAGGGAGTATTTAGCCCAGTCTTGGCTACAAACTCTCCACAACAAACAAGAGAAAAAGGGAAATAATTGATGCTCGTTAGAAACTAGCGATGAAGAGCCTCAAACACAACATTATGGTTTAAAACATTATAAATCAAAGGTGAAATCCAAAGAGGAAGAAAAATTGGAAGGAACCAATGAATTATTCGATTTTCATACATTAGACTCACCTACAGTCTTAACACAAAAATGGCTTTTGGAACAAACGCCATCTACCAGACGCGAGCTAACAGAATGAGACACCAATAATTTTTCTACAGAAACAGATGTAACTAAACCTGGGCCATCGTTAAGAAAACCGTCCTTAAGAGAGAAACTATAGAGAAAAGTAAAGAAACCAGAAGGAAAGCCACAAGTTCCTTCTTCAGCAGCACAAGTAGCTAAATCATTAGTGAAAAAGTCCAAACATCATGAGAAACAAAGACTAAAGATATTTGACGAGGCAAAAAAACCACGCTCGAATTCCAAATCTTGCGAACCAAACTATAGAGATCACGGAAAAACTTGCAAATATTATAATGAAGACAAACAAAAATTTTGAACCCAAAATTCAGACCAGGAAGCGGAGAAAGGGAGGACAAGCGTGGCCCCCAGCCGATTAATATTTGAATAAAATAATGATAACGGAAAAAAATAAATAAAAATAAAACGAGTAACGAGCCTCTAAAGAAATATTTATATTTTAATAATTTCAAAATTTCTTTCATTATATATCAAATAAATACGGCCTGATAGTAGAAATCAAATAGAGTAAAGCCAATAGTCTCTTATATCCCAATTAGTTGACAAATAGATTGTGCCTAGAAAGCCAACAGAAACCTTATCACGGAAACAATTACACAGGGCGTTAATAGGTGACTCGTAGCTTTTAATGGGTGTAGTGAAACTAATTTGATTATATGTCTTTAGAATCAGTATCCAAAAGCAATTCTTTTTATATTTATATTGAAAAAAAATACTCTTGGAGATAATTTAAAAAAAAAACGAAAGAGGTTAGTCTACTGAAACAGGGTCATTGGAACCTAGCAAATTGGGAATGAGCTATATCACTGCTGGTCTCTCGTTGTTAAGTAAATGCGAAGCATCTACTGACCTTTGACTCTCTGAGGTGGCACTTTCAGTCGAATTTGGAAAAAAAAATTGTTTTTGAAGAATTTTAAAATAAATATAATGGGAAAGACAGCAAGAGTTTAAATTAAGTACGCACTAGATGTACAAGCTAGCTGTAATCTTATTAGAATTAGTTATAGCGGGATATAATAAAAAAATTATTATTAGTTACACAAGGTGAAAAGGAATAAAAAATTTAAAAACAATAAATAAGCGCAATAAAGATTTAAGCAAAACTTAGAACAAGCTTAGAAAGCCAAAAAAGTGCTAGGTAAAAGAAACGGAAAGCAATACAACAATAAATTATAACCTAAAAACTTACCAAGAGGTGAAAGCCAACGACAAGTTCATTCGAAATAACCAAAAATAAATCACATCTTCACAAGCAAACCACAGTAGTTCAAGGTAATAATTTTAACTCTAGCGATGTATTGGATCTGAGAAAACGAATTGGCACAGAAAATCCCTAGTTTAAACAATTGGCTTTCACCTGTGCCAACCCAAACACCCAAATCCCAATCCGTTGAACCCTAACACAAACTAAACCTATCCGCTTTTTCTTTGAAAATAAAATATAACATTACAAAACAAACAAAAACTTGCAGTAATGAACAGAAATTCATTCATACAACGTTCCCAGATTTAAGCTTATCAATAAACCACAGATAGTGGAAATTGCATTCAAAGCTATGTAGCCTTGCAAAGAGAATTGTTGTCTCTCTTTGGCAAATAAAATAAGATCGTAATTAAAATTAAAATAAAATCTGTAACCAGTATGTTGTAAAAATTGCATTTTTATGAAGAAATGAGAACTACAATTTCGGGACAAAACTTAATTAAAAGTGTTCTAAAAATCAGCTGAAAAAAATACAGTACTTTTCAAACAAGAACACTTTTGGACGAAGAAATTTAAATAATGTCACAAAAGTACAGGTTGCGAAATTAGAGACACCCCCCACCTCCTAAAAATAAGGAGATAATGAATTTGACCATAGATGGGCAATCAGCATAAAAACTTGTTAGAGTTATTGAAAAAACATGAAACATATAAATATAGGCTTAAAAAAGACCTATTTTACTGAAAAAGCGGAAAAAGACTTGAAAAAAACCCTTAGGCTTCTTTGAAGTAAAGAATCAAAAAAAAGAGAAGGGTTCAAGTTGAAAATATAACCAGACAAAATTAAAGGAGAAGAAACTGAATAGAGACAGTTAAACTCTGTTATATGCACATATTGAACTGACCGAACGAGACTAGTGTGAAAATTGGACTAAATAGGTACAAAATAAGTAGCATTAATACTACGGAGCCACCGTTACAGTGGTTAACTCGGGCAGAGATTAATAGAAATATTGGAGAAATGCTCCGAGTAGACGGGAAAAAAAATTTGCTGTTTTATGTGGGAGTCGTTTTCGAAAAAAAGCTAGCAAGGCATAGAAAATTAAAAGTAAGGCACATTATAGCCTTAAGAACCTAAGTTGAAGTCGAAACCTAAGACAAGACCACTAAAAGTTGGGAAGTTAAAGTGAAAATAATCATTGTCCCTTGTATATCTAAAAATAAATTACAGTGACCCATGAAGTCACGGGTGGGCTGAACTCTATCTATGATAATTTATTAAAATCTGACAGAGTAAAGCTCAATTCACCCAATGTAGTTGACCATTGTCCAAATGTTATATCATTGAACGCTAATGAACCGAATCTAAAAAGGTCAAAGAGGCTAGCTTCCGCCTTTGCTTTGAAAAGAATTAGAGATTTAAACAATATATAGTTTTATTTGATTTAGTATATAAACTTTTGATATAAATTGTTCTAGTTTAGTTTTACTACTGATGACGGTCACTGTATATGTGACAGAAATATCTGGTATTTTTTGTGAAATTTATTATAGACTGTCTATTAAAAAGGATTTTATCCCTATATTGGACTTTTATTTTATCGTCATGGAAAGGCAGTGTGGTCTCCGAAATTATCTACGTCATAAGACGCAAATACAAAGTTTCGAAATATCACTTTTTATTAAGATAAGGAACATATCCTATTAAGTTTTCTGCTTAAAGGGAAATTGAGAAACCACCACTTCCTAGCTAATTGTTTTGGTTGGTTCAAGGAGGGTGTGGTTGGTACAAATATATTAGAGGTACATTTTATGGGAAGGGGGAGACCGATACTAACTTTATGCCGGACTGACCTTTGGTCCGTTGTTTTAGAAATACTTTTAAATCTTGTCGGATCATTTCAAGTGTCTAAGTATCTTATTATATATTATTCTAGTTCTCTGAGACTTTTGGTCTACTTGGGACAACCCATCTCAGAAAAAAAAATATTTATTATCAAACCTTTTATCAGTATATATTAACTGAATAAAACTATTTTGTTATAGCAAACGTCTCTTCAATCTATATGTAGTCCCTCGAAAACAACCAGGTGGTACGCCTCATTAGTTTGATCATAGCCTAATACACGTTATCAAAGTTTAAATACCTCAGGGCCATAGTTTATCTCCCCTGTAAAGGGAAAATAAAGGCATCTACCACTACACCACTTAAATACCAGAAAAACAACATTACCATATATATATATATATATATATATATATATATATATATATATATATATATATATATATACTGTATATATATATATATATATATATATATATATATATATATATATATATATATAACTAGTTTTAAATTGGGATTAATGCTTTTTAAAAGAATAGTTAGATCTTAACTGTAATTCAATTTGAAAGGTTTCGGTATTTCGGTGTCCATCGTAAAAAATCTAGGAATGGACGAACTTATGGTGGAGGAGCAATTTTTGTATCTGAGAAATTTCTGTCTAAGCATAAAGTCAGACGGCTGAAGAGCGTTTCTTGTAATTTCAAATGGATAAGAGTCGAAGCCCATGGAAGGTTTATTAAGTTTTTGTGCGGTTTATATCCCTCCAGAGTCAAGCTCGTATAACGAGGAAGAAACGTGGTGTATATTAGAGGAGGAAAAATGTAAATTTTCTATTAATTTTTCTTCCGATTCCTTTTGTCTTATGGGAGACTTTAATGGTTATGTTTGGGTTGCTCCTAAAGTTTTGATGTAACCTCATGCCTGTACGGACGAAGCTGCTTGGGAGGTTTGGGATGATTTCGTAATCCATCTTCCTCCGAGGTCAAGTAAGGACCATCTTAGACGGAAGAATAATTGGGGTCGTAAAATTTTGAATTTCTGCGGAAGGGAAAATATCGTTATTTTGAACGGAAGAGTTGGAAAGGATGGAGGTGTGGGATTTTTACATGTTTTTAAGGGGCTTCTCCAAGTATTTTTGATCATATTTTAGTGGATGTTCCTCTTTGGCGTTTCTGTATGGATTTCGAGGCGATGGCAGTGGTAGGTTTGGATCACTTGCCTGTTAAGGCTACTTTTAAATGGGTTAGTTCTAAGAAACTAGCGGCTAAAAATGATAGGAAGAAAAAACGCAGGGAAAATGAAGATATAGGGATTAGAAAGGCACTGAAAGTTACAGGAGAGAAAGAGAAAGATTTTCAGAGTATGATGATGACTGAAGAAGTTCAACAGGAATTAGAGAAATGTCTGGTTTTATTAGGTGATGGAAAAATAGGAGTCGTTAGCATTATCTTATGATGTTGTATATGAGGTAGGTTAAAAGTTAGATTGCAGAGTTAAGAATGATATTAAGAATGGATATTTTGATGGTGATTGTGAAAGGAAACGCCAGGACGTTTTAGAGGCACTGCAGAAAGCGAGAGATAGCATAGGTAATACGGAAAATACTAGATTATATATGATTATAAGTTGATTCGGAAAAAGCATAAGAAAATGTTGAAGATTAAGAAAAAAAAGCATGAAATTAGGACAGGAAAACAACTGAAGAGAGAGTATAGAGAAGGGGATATTGGGACCTTTTGGCGTATAGTTAAGAAATCTATAGGAGGAGTAGAGGTTTATGATGGTATATCAGCGGTAGATTCTTGGCCTACATATTTAGAGGAGAGAGAAAGTGAAGTGATTAGGGACCGAGGAGGAACTAGTTTGAGTGTAGATCTGGTATCTGCAGTAAGTGATGTAGTAGATAGGCCAATGAAAGAATGTGATTATGATTTGGTTACTCCCATCTATGTAAGCGTAGTTTGGGAGACAATGAAAGGAATGAGAGGCTGGTCTGCTCCATTTATAGATGGAATACCAGTTAAACTTTGGAAGTGGGGACGGGTGTCAGTGCTGCATGTTATAGCAGGGACATTTTCCGGTACATTGAATAGTGCAAAATGGCGCTTGTCTTGGGCTACGCCTTTTCTAGTTCCATTATTTAAAAAGGGGTATAGATTAGACCATGGGAATTATACAGGTATAAGACTAAGTAATGTGCTTGGTAAGGTTTTTGCAAAGCTATTATGTCATAGGATAAATAGTTGGATGGACAAAAATACAACTCTATCAGATTCGCAGGCAGGGTTCAGAAAAGGCTATAGACTTATAGATTAGATTGTTATTTTATTAGGGATGGTTAGGAAGCAAGTTAGGATAAAAGAGGGCAGGCTATTTGTTGCATTTTTGGATTAAAAAGGGCTGTTTGATGGAGTGGATAAATGTTTAATGATAGAGTCGTTGTTAGCGCTAGGGCTACCAAGCACATTTGTTAAGATTAGAGCATCTATGTATAGTATAGTTAAGACTGTAGTTCGGGTAGGTAAGGATTTCTCCAGGGTCATTAGGAGTAGACTTGGTGTTAAGCAGGGACGTACAATTTCCTCAAGGCAATTTTCGTTTTATATTAACGATTTTGAAGAACATTAGATAGGCAGAGGTGCCCCAATAATTAAGCTTTTAAGAGCAACTGTTATTACATTACTTTTTGTGGACTGCATAGCATTAGTAGCAGAAAGTAAAGAACGTTTGCAGCAACTGTTTTATGTAGCATCTTCTTATTTTAGGAACAAAAAACTAGTACTAAATAGAAAGAAGTCATTGGTTAGGGTTTTTGGGAAAAGTGGAGAACAAATAGATTCTCAGTGTCAGTTTACGCATGAAGATAAGGACACTAGACCGTGTAGATGAATTTCAGCATCTTAGGTTGTAGGCTATTGTCAGATGGGAAATGGAAGAAACATCTTAGAATTGTAGAAAGTAAGGGGAATAGTCTACTAGGAACGTTAAGTAAAAGTAGTTTTAAGGAAATTAGGGACGTATGATTGCTAAAGTGTATTTTTAGTACTAGGTTATATCAGCTTTGCATCACGGGGCGGAGCTTTGGTGGTTTGATAGGGGAGTAACCTTAGAAAGAATACAGTTGAAGTTTTTTAAGCCTATCTTAGGCCTTTATAATAAGTTTAATGGGTTAGTGCTGATAGGAGATTGAGGAATAAAGTGTATGAGACAGAGTAGGTTAATTAGTATGGTTAAGTATTGGGGAAGGGTTTCATTGATAGATGATAATAGGCTAGTTAAAAAGCATTCTTAATGACGCTTCAAGATAGAGGGTCCGATTCGTGGTCAAATAGGTGAAGATTATATTAGACCATGCAGGGCTAGGTAATTTTTGGAATGAGGAAAAGGGGATAGGAGGGAAAGTAGGGACTGTATCTAGGTTAGTTGCTACTAGGCTAGAGTCTCAGGAAGTTCATGCAAAGCTGAGAAAGCCACCTCGCCGTCCCTTAGGCTATATGCGAAGATCAAGGAGAACTGGGGCGACGAAATTTACTTAAAAATGGGATTGGCTTTGGAAGAATTGGGTAATATTTTTAAGGTGGAATTTTACGCCTACTGGAGAATAAATGAAGTATTAAGAGAGGTACATATTGAGGAATGCTCCTTGGAGGTTCCCTGTTCGGAGATATGGATGAGTCTTTGTGTCATGTTCTAGGGGAATGGGGGGAGTTGAGGGACTTGCGCTTTAAAATATTTGTTAGGGAGGTCGGAGGCAGGGATTGGATTTTGGAGATTTTGAGAAGTAAATGCTACTTAAATATAAATAATATTGTAAAGTTTTTCCGAGTAGGTATAGGGTATTGCGATGATTTTCTGAATTAATCACTTTTAGTGTCTTCTCAGTCTATGCTTTGTTGCTGTATTGTTTCGCCTATTTTGTGTATGTCACCATGGCCAAATTGGGATTTTCGTGTAAATAAATTTATCTATCAATGTATCTATATATATATATATATATATATATATATATATATATATATATATATATATATATATATATATATATATATATATATATATATATATATATATATATATATATATATATATATATATATATATATATATATATATATATATATATATATATATATATATATATATATATATATATAAATAATTTCTGAGACCACACTGGCTAATCATGATAAACAAAAAATCGCGAAGAAAGGAAACGAGGACAATTAACAGCCAGTGAAAAAATTGAAAAATTATGCAAATATTTCGGTCAAGACCTCCGCTTGACCGTCCTCAGTGCAGAATAAAACTGATAAAAATATAAAAACCAAACCTTAAAATAAAAACACGAAACTAAAATTGGACGACCCTTTCCTAGTAACGGTGAAAGGGTAACTGAATAAAAAACACAAGTCTAAATGGCATTTCAGAATTTCATTTTGCGTAAAGCACTTTTAAAGGCTGATCGCTTTCCAGTTTGATTGTTATCGGAGACTCTATTCGATTGCACAATATAACTTTGTGGATGTATGTAAAAACGATCAGAATTAATAATTTTGTCATAAATGGGACTTAGAAAAATTTCTCCAGTGTCTCTATTGAGAGCTACCTTTTCGTGAATGTGCTTTTTTATTTCAACTGCCTCCCTGAAAACTTGCGTGAGACCCTTAACGGGGGCAACGATAGAGGCCTCGTCAAACAAAATGAAATGGTGTGGATTCTCGTACACATGTTGCGCCAAGGCGGAATCAAAAACCTCAGGCCTTTGGCGTAACCTCATTGCCTTGTCAATTGAGGACTTGTGCTCAGATAACCTCTCCCCCAATTGCTGTTGGGTTCTACCAACATAAAAACAGCCACAAGAACAAGGAATTCTATAAACACCACTACCCAGAATGGGGCTGGTTTTATCTTTGCCGTTGTTAAAAAATTTCTGTGTAATATTTGAATTTTTAAAGGCGACGCTAAGTTTATGTTTTTTAAGGATTCTTTTCAATTTGTCACTCAATTTAGGAATGTAGGGTAGAACAGTGAAAAGTTTCTTATCATCCACCAATGGGACGGTATCTGTTGGGGCTTGTGGACCTGATGCCCTCCCCTCTGCCTTTTTTCGTCTTCTGTCTATAATGGTCTCAAGTAATTTTATAGGGTAGCCATTGCAAAATAAAATGTCCTTAATATAGTTCAATTCTGAGACTATGTGAGGCTCCGAGCATATTCTTATTACTCGGTCAACCAAAGAAATAACAACTCCTCTTTTTATGCAGGGAGAGTGGTTGGAGGAAAAATGCAAATACCTATCGTTATGCGTAGGCTTTCTATAAATAGAAAATTCAAGGTCAGGAGACTTATTGAAAATTAAAACATCTAGGAAAGGAAGTTTGTGGTTATGTTCTAGTTCTAAAGTGAACTGAAGGTTAGAGTCCAAAGTGTTTAGATGAGTTAAGAAGGAGTTAAGTGACTCTCCTCCGTGCTCACACAGAGAAATAACATCATCGACAAACCTACCCCAGAAACGTTTTTTTATCTGAAAATTTTCCAGAGCAGAGATTTCTATGAATTCCATATAAAAAGTTGCCAAAAATGGTGAAAGACTTGTACCCATGGGTAAACCCCTAATTTGGGTGAAAAATTGATTATTATATCGGAAATATGAGGAGGAACTATTGCAAAGACGGACGAGACGCATAATAGTTTCTATGTCCAGTGTTTTGTAGTCTATTTGATCAATATTATCTTCTAATTTCCTTTGAAGAGCTAGTTCACATTTTTTAATGTCGCAAGACGTATACATAGAAATGGCATCGAACCTGGCCAAAATTGTATCTTTTTTTATTTCAATGTCTTTTAGTTTTTCAACAAGGTGAACTGAGTTTCTTATGTATGAAGTTTGTGTTTGCATAAGGGGGCGAAAAAGGGTTGACAACCATTTCCCCAATCTGGCAGTCGGAGAGCTATAAGAAGCCACAATTGGGCGTAGAGGGACTCCATCTTTGTGGATTTTTGGGAGCCCGTAGAATTTAGGAGCTGAACAACCTTTAGGGTAAAATAATTTATACATTTGTGGAGTAATAAGTCTTCCAGTTTGCAAAATTCCTAGCTCCTTTCGTACTAAACGTGTGAACTTATAGGTGGGGTCTGAATCTATGGGCTTGTAAGTATTGGTGTCGGATAAAATATCTGTAACTTTTGTATTATATGAATTTTTATCAATGATAAAAATTTTATTTCCTTTATCAGCACTGGTTATAATGATTTGTGGGTCTTTTTTTAATTTTTTGAGAATTTGTGTTTCCTGATTTGTTAACCTTTGGGAATATGGAATGAAATCAAGAATATTCTTAACCACCTCTCCTTGAAGTAAATCTGGATTTTCCACAGCACCACGTGAACCAAATATACCCGCCTCCACATTGGAGACTATCTCTGAAACATTCACTTGTGTTTGAGGTAGGCAAAATTTAGGTCCCTTGGACAAAACATGGGTTTCTTCCGGAGTAAGAATTTTAGAAGAGAGGTTCTCAATGGCCGGACCAGGACAAAGTCTCGGAAGAAAATATCGGGAATTCTGAAATTTTTCGTACTCTAATTTTTCAAACTTTTCTGATAAACGAGCCTTAGCCACACACAAGTCGTGGCGGAAAGTATTCTGAGCTATTCTAGATATCTGCTGAAAATCCGTCGGTGAAAGGTTTTGCTGTAGAAATTGTCGAGTTTTTGAAATTGTATTACTTAGGATCTAACGATCAGAATTATTAATTCTGATCGTTTTTACATACATCCACAAAGTTATATTGTGCAATCGAATAGAGTCTCCGATAACAATCAAACTGGAAAGCGATCAGCCTTTAAAAGTGCTTTACGCAAAATGAAATTCTGAAATGCCATTTAGACTTGTGTTTTTTATTCAGTTACCCTTTCACCGTTACTAGGAAAGGGTCGTCCAATTTTAGTTTCGTGTTTTTATTTTAAGGTTTGGTTTTTATATTTTTATCAGTTTTATTCTGCACTGAGGACGGTCAAGCGGAGGTCTTGACCGAAATATTTGCATAATTTTTCAATTTTTTCACTGGCTGTTAATTGTCCTCGTTTCCTTTCTTCGCGATTTTTTGTTTATCATATATATATATATATATATATATATATATATATATATATATATATATATATATATATATATATATATATATATATATATATATATATATATATATATATATATATATATATATATATATATATATATATATATATATATATATATATATATAGATACATTGATAGATAAATTTATTTACACGAAAATCCCAATTTGGCCATGGTGACATACACAAAATAGGAGAAACAATACAGCAACAAAGCATAGACTGAAAAGACACTAAAAGTGATTAATTCAGAAAATCATCGCAATACCCTATACCTACTCGGAAAAACTTTACAATATTATTTATATTTAAGTAGCATTTACTTCTCAAAATCTCCAAAATCCAATCTCTTCCCCCGACCTCCCTACCAAATATTTTAAAGTGCAACTCCCTCAACTCCCTACATTCCCCTAAAAAATGATGCAAAGACTCATCCATCTCTCCACACATAGGGCAACTGTAAGGACCATCCCTCAATCTATCCCTCCCTAAATATTTCCTAAGTTCTCCAAGAGGCATAAAATTCCCCCTTAAAAATATTACCCAATTCTTCCAAAGCCAATCCCATTTTTAAGTAAATTTCGTCGCCCCAGTTCTCCTTGATCTTCGCATATAGCCTAAGGGACGGCGAGGTGGCTTTCTCAGCTTTGCATGAACTTCCTGAGACTCTAGCCTAGTAGCAACTAACCTAGATACAGTCCCTACTTTCCCTCCTATCCCCTTTTCCTCATTCCAAAAATTACCTAGCCCTGCATGGTCTAATATAATCTTCACCTATTTGACCACGAATCGGACCCTCTATCTTGAAGCGTCATTAAGAATGCTTTTTAACTAGCCTATTATCATCTATCGATGAAACCCTTCCCCAATACTTAACCATACTAATTAACTTACTCTGTCTCATACACTTTATTCCTCAATCTCCTATCAGCACTAACCCATTAAACTTATTATAAAGGCCTAAGATAGGCTTAAAAAACTTCAACTGTATTCTTTCTAAGGTTACTCCCCTATCAAACCACCAAAGCTCCGCCCCGTGATGCAAAGCTGATATAACCTAGTACTAAAAATACACTTTAGCATTCATACCTCCCTAATTTCCTTAATACTACTTTTACTTAACATTCCTAGTAGTCTATTTCCCTTACTTTCTCCCATTCTAAGATGTTTCTTCCATTTCCCATCTGACGATAGCCTACAACCTAAGTACTGAAATTCATCTACACGGTCTAATGTCCTTATCTTCACGGGAAAACTGACACTGAAAATCTTTCTGTTCTCCACTTTTCCTAAAAACCATAACCAACGAGTTCTTTATATTTAGTACTGGTTTTTTTATTCCTAAAATAAGAAGATGCAAGATCTAGCAGTTGTTGCAAATGTTGTTTACTTTCTGGTACTAATGCTATGCAGTCCGCAAAAAGTAATGCAATAACACTTGCTCTTAAAAGCTTAATTATTGGGGAACCTCTGCCTATCTAATGTTCTTCAAAATCGTTAATATAAAACGAAAATTGCCTTGAGGAAATTGTACGTCCCTGCTTAACACCAAGTCTACTCCTAATGACCCTGGAGAAATCCTTACCTACCCGAACTACAGTATTAACTATAATATACATAGATGATATAATATTAACAAATGTGCTTGGTAGCCATAGCGCTAACAACGACTCTATCATTAAACATTTATCCACTCCATCAAACAGCCCTTTTTAATCCAAAAATGCAACAAATAGCCTGCCCTCTTTTATCCTAACTTGCTTCCTAACCATCCCTAATAAAATAACAATCTAATCTATAAGTCTATAGCCTTTTCTGAACCCTGCCTGCGAATCTGATAAAGTTCTATTTTTGTCTATCCAACTATGTAACCTACGACATAATATCTTAGCAAAAACCTTGCTAAGTACATTACTTAGGCTTATACCTCTATAATGCCCATGGTCTAATCTATCCCCCTTTTTAAATAACGGCCTTAAATTAAACGTAGACCAAGACAAGGGCCATTCTACACTATTCAATATACCGGAAAATGTCCCTGCTATAACATGCAGCACTGACACCCGCTCCCACTTCTAAAGTTTAACTGGTATTCCATCTATAAATGGAGCAGACCAGCCTCTCATTCCTTTCATTGTCTCCCAAACTACGCTTACCTTGATGGGAGTAACCAAATCATAATCACATTCTTTCATTGGCCTATCTACTACATCACTTACTGCAGATACCAGATCTACACTCAAACTAGTTCCTCCTAGGTCCCTATTCAGTTCACTTTCTCTCTCCTCTTAATATGTAGGCCAAGAATCTACTGATGGTATACCATCATAAACCTCTACTCCTCCTATAGATTTCTTAACTATACGCCAAAAGGTCCCAATATCCCCTTCTCTATACTCTCTCTTCAGTTGTTTTCCTGTCCTAATTTCATGCTTTTTTTTCTTAATCTTCAACATTTTCTTATGCTTTTTCCGAATCAACTTATAATCATATATAATCTAGTATTTTCCGTATTACCTATGCTATCTCTCGCTTTCTGCAGTGCCTCTAAAACGTCCTGGCGTTTCCTTTCACAATCACCATCAAAATATCCATTCTTAATATCCATTCTTAATATTCTTAACTCTGCAATAACTTTTAACCTACCTCATATACAACATCATAAGATAATGCTAACGACTCCTCTATTCTTCTATCACCTAATAAAACCAAACATTTATCTAATTCCTGCTGAAATTCTTCACTCATCATTATACTCTGAAAATCTTTCTCTCCTGTTACTTTCAGTGCCTTTCTAATCCCTAAATCTTCATTTTCCCTGCGTTTGTTCTTCCTATCATTTTTATCCGCTAGTTTCTTAGAACTAACCCACTCAAAAGTAGCCTTAACAGGCAAGTGATCCGAACCTACCGCTGCCATCACCTCGAAATCCACACAGAGACGCCAAAGAGGAACGTCCACTAAAACATAATCAATCACACTTGAAGAAGCCCTTGAAAAACATGTAAAAATCCCACACCTCCATCCTTTCCAACTCTTCCGTTCAAAATAACGATATTTTCCCTTCCGCAGAAATTCAAAATTTTACGACCCCAATTATTCTTCCGTCTAAGATGGTCCTTACTTGACCTCGGAGGAAGATGGATTACGAAATCATCCCAAACCTCCCAAGTAGCTTCTTCCGTACAGGCATGAGGTGACATCAAAACTTTAGGAGCAACCCAAACATAACCATTAAAGTCTCCCATAAGACAAAAGGAATCGGAAGAAAAATTAATAGAAAATTTACATTTTTCCTCCTCTAATATACACCACGTTTCTTCCTCGTTATACGAGCTTGACTCTGGAGGGATATAAACCGCACAAAAACTTAATAAACCTTCCATGGGCTTCGACTCTTATCCATTTGAAATTACAAGAAACGCTCTTCAGCCGTCTGACTTTATGCTTAGACAGAAATTTCTCAGATACAAAAATTGCTCCTCCACCATAAGTTCGTCCATTCCTAGATTTTTTACGATGGACACCGAAATACCGAAACCTTTCAAATTGAATTACATTTTCCAACCAAGTTTCAGATAATGCTACAATATCAAACATGCACTGTGATACCAATAGACTATTAATTTTCATTTCACTCTATCCTTGAATGTTCCAATGCACTATATTCATTCTTTCCTGCACAACGCCATGTTTATTCTTCTGGCACTTTGATCTTGGAAAGATGGTTTACGAGGTGCGACCTGCCTTTCATTTATTGCGGCCCTATCTCAAAGAAAAGGTGGCTGTGCCTCGCACCATCATTTGGGCTAATAATTTCAGAATTTCCTCTCTTTGGAGTGCCCCTTTCAACTTGTGGTGCAGCAAAAGAAATGGGTCTTTTATGCACTTCGATTACATTTTGCAGTTGTACAGGATCACTAAATGCGCTACCGAATGACTGCATAGATGTGGCGCTTGAGTTCGATAACTGCAAATCCGCCCTTGGTCTTCCGTCATCTATCAACGTCACGTTTTAACCTCCAGCAGCCAATATCTGGTGTACAACTGGACACTAGCAACTCGCCTTCTATATTCACCACCAGGTACTGTGCGCTCCTTAAAAGCATCAGTTGCGAAATTGTATATATAAATCTTATTCTCTACAAACAGTTTCATACCACGCAACTTAGCCTCTTTTCCCGCTGATTTTGCTGCCTCATGGGTATTTTTCATTTTCTTTCCCGCAAGCAATTCTATTTCTGGGTAGTCAGGCGTGATCCAAATTTTTGCCTGTCTAAAATGTGGACCTGATTACAGAACAAAATCACGGCAAAAAGCGCTCGTAAATTTAACCAAAATTGGGCGGTTTTTTATTACATTTAATACGGAAAACATCTTTTATGTTGCTAAGGTGTAACGAGGCGTTCGGAATAAAGTGGTTACAAGTGGCAACTACATCTTCAACTAATGTCTGTGCTCGTCTTGACGGATCGAAATTGAACAAAATCATATTTGTCCTGTTTAAATCAACCTCCATATTATTCATTTTAAGTCGCGTTTTCTCCAATTTTATTCTCAGAGAATCCACTTCTCGCTGCGTATTTATGTTTTCTGCCTCTACTTCAGCAATCGCTCCCTCCAGCTTAGTTGTTAACTGTGCCAGTCCCCCGTTTATTGCCGCTATTTCTGATGAAATTGAGTCTATTATTGCTAACTAACCATTCTTTAGAGTGAACATCGCCATTATTCGAGATTCCACATCATTTGAGATATGTTTATCCCCTGGATTCTGGTCTTTTGTAAACATTCCTTGGAATAAAATGAACAAATTCAAAGTTCTGCTTATCACAGGTCTTGCCAATATGAATGCAATTATGTGCCACTATAATATTCATTATTGCCAAACCGGCAAGCCGCACTTGGATATCGTATGAAATTATCTCAGTTTAAGAAAGCCAAAAGTTCAATCAGTGCATTAGACGGAAATTCCAGTCAATTCAATTTCTCCAGTGACGTCGCATATTCCACTAGGTTACAGATACTAAATAAATATTTTAAATAGTTTATAAGACGAAAAAGTGTTCTCACTATTTCGTAAGTTCTGAAAGAATTCAGTATCCAATTAAATCAGAACAAAATCCTCTACCAACAACTAGTTTTAAATTGGGATTAATGCTTTTTAAAAGAATAGTTAGATCTTAACTGTAATTCAATTTGAAAGGTTTCGGTATTTCGGTGTCCATCGTAAAAAATCTAGGAATGGACCAACTTATGGTGGAGGAGCAATTTTTGTATCTGAGAAATTTCTGTCTAAGCATAAAGTCCAACGGCTGAAGAGCGTTTCTTGTAATTTCAAATGGATAAGAGTCGAAGCCCATGGAAGTTTTATTAGTTTTTGTGCGGTTTATATCCCTCCAGAGTCAAGCTCGTATAACGAGGAAGAAACGTGATGTATATTAGAGGAGGAAAAATGTAAATTTTCTATTAATTTTTCTTCCGATTCCTTTTGTCTTATGAGAGACTTTAATGGTTATGTTTGGGTTGCTCCTAAAGTTTTGATGTCACCTCATGCCTGTACGGACGAAGCTGCTTGGGAGGTTTGGGATGATTTCGTAATCCATCTTCCTCCGAGGTCAAGTAAGGACCATCGTAGACGGAAGAATAATTGGGGTCGTAAAATTTTGAATTTCTGCGGAAGGGAAAATATCGTTATTTTGAACGGAGGAGTTGGAAAGGATGGAGGTGTGGGATTTTTACATGTTTTTAAGGGGCTTCTCCAAGTATGATTGATCATATTTTGGTGGATGTTCCTCTTTGGCGTTTCTGTATGGATTTCGAGGCGATGGCAGTGGTAGGTTTGGATCACTTGCCTGTTAAGGCTACTTTTGAGTGGGTTAATTCTAAGAAACTAGCGGCTAAAAATGATAGGAAGAATAAACGCAGGGAAAATGAAGATTTAGGTATTGGAATTACTAAATATCAGTATATGCATATTAAACTGACAATGCACATTCATTTGTGTTTTTTTCAGTAAAGTGCAAATTATGTTCTGGCCTTGGGAAGGCTTAGGGGTTTTGAGCGCAACTTACGTTAATTTCTGCTCGTTTTGAGTTTGACTCGGTTGTTTATTGTAATTTCTGTTCGTTTTGAGTTTCATTTATTTATCGATGCTGATTTGTGGTAGTTTCACGCTTTGTAGATTATTTGAGTTTATTTTTGCCCATTTTCGGTTTAATGGAGTTCTTTACTTTTCTTTAAAAAACTTATTTTGTGGAAAGAGTTTTTTTTAATTAATTTCTGTTCGTTGTATATTGACGTAGTCTTTTCAGAGAAAAAGAAATTACTGCTTTAAATCTTTTCGTTTTTTTTAAAGATTAATAGTTTGGCCTGCTATTTGTATGCTGGAGAAAAATTTTCAGCAATTTTTAACAACATACACCCTCTTAAAAATGTGGACACAAATAGAAGTATTTAATTTAGTTTCATACCTCGTCTAGTTGACCTGAAATGGAAAACTTGATACCATTCACAAAAAAAACTGTTTACTTTCTTTGATAGCTTGGATACCCTTATGCTATTTTGATTTGGTTAAATTTTAAGAGCAGAAGAGACCCCGAAAGTTTGAACATAAAACCCTCAGTCGTTCCTGGGATACTGCTGAGATACCTTATTGGGAATTAGCATTAATACAGTGCATTTTAATTTAATCTTATGGCAACATTTAGTTTTTAAACGTAAAGTCAAATGGGAGAGTGGGCGTGGGAGGGGGATTACGTTTCCTCCAATCACTTTCGAATATTAAAAAGGGCATCAGCCCTTTCTATTTTCAATCGAATGAGCCCTTTTCGAAGTTCCTACGAAAACTCCTTCGATACAAAGTGCTCTGGTCTGAACAACAACAACAAAATAATACATTATACCCACATCGATCTTTACTATAAAAATGTCAAGGCTTCCAATCACTTTCGACTATTAAAAAGGGCACTAGGCATTTCTATTTCCAATTGAATGAGCCCTTTTTGAGTTTCTACGACAATACTTCCTATAAACACCTCATATGCCCCCAGGGTATAAATTACAACTCTTACCCTAAGGGCTGTGAGGGTGGTTGTCATCCTCTAAGACCTAATTTCCAGAATTTTCAACTACGTTAAACAAAATGGCTATCTCAAAATTTTGATTGGATGTGTCTGGGAAAATGATGGGCGTGAGAGGGGCGTTTGTCGTTCTCCAATCACTTTCAACTATTAAAAAAGGCACTAGCCCTTTCAATTTCCGGTCAAATGAGCCCTTTTGAAGTTTCTACCACAACGCTTACAATAAAAACCTTATATGCCCCCCGGGAATAACTTACAACCCTCGGCCTGAGGGCTGGGGGGGGGGGTTTCATTCTCACAGACCTGATGTCGAGAATTTTCTACTGCGGTGAACAAAAAGGTGATTTGAAAATTTTTATCGGATGTGTTTGGGGGAATGGTGGGCGTGAGAGATGGGTTAGTTATCGTCCAATCACTTTCAACTATTAAAAAGGGCACTAGCCCTCTCAATTTCCAATTGAATGAGCCCCTTTTGAAGTTTTTACGACAACTCTATCATTAAAAACCTTATAAGCCCCCAGGGCATAACTTACAACCTTCGCCCTGCCTTAAATACATAAGTTCCAGAACTTTCAACTACGTTGAACAAAATGTCAATCTCTAAACTTTGATTGAATTCGTTTGGGGAAATGGAGGGCGTAAGAGGGGGGTTAATTACTCTCCCCTCATTTTCGACTATTAAAAAGGGCAATTTCAGTTTTCCAATCAAATGAGTCCCTTTTGAAATTTCTACAGCAACTTTCTATAAACCTTATATGCCCCCAGGGCATAACTTACAACCCTTGTACTGAAAGCTCTGATGGGGTTATCATCCTGAAAAATCTAATTTCAAGAACTTTCGAATACGTTGAACAAAATGGATATCTCAAAATTTTGATTGGATGTGTTTGGGGTAATGGTGGGCGTGAGAGGGATGTTAGTTGCGCTTCAATCACTTTCGACTATTATAAAGAGCACTAGCCCTTTCAATTTCCAATCGAATGAGCCCTTTTGGATGTTTTTACAACATCAATTTCAATAATAACCTTACATGTTTCTAGGGCATAAATTAAAACCCTTGCCCTGAGGGTTGTGGGGGAATGGATTGTCATCCTTAAAGACCGAATTTCCTAAACTTTCAACTACATTAAATAAAATGGCTATCTAAAAATTTTGATTGGCTGTGTTTGGGGAAACGGTGGCAGTGAGAGGGGGGTTAGTTGCCGTCAAATCATTTTGACTATTAAAAGGGCACTAGCCCTTTGAATTTCCAATTGAATGAGCCCTTTTTGAGTTTCTACGACAAAGATTTCAATAAAAACCTTATATGCCCCAGGGCATAACATATGGCCCTTGCCCTGAAGACTGTGGGGGGAGTACCCTGCTCAAAGGTATAATTTCCTGAACTTTAAACTGCGTGGAACAAAGGGCTATCTAAAATGTTTTATTGGATATGTTTGGGAAAATGGTGGGCGTGGAAGGGGTGTTAGTTACCTTCCAATCACTTTCGACTATTAAAAAGGGCACTAGCCATTTCAATTTCCAATCGAATGAGCCCTTTTTGAAGTTTCTACGACGACGCGTTCAGTAAAAACCGTATATGCCCCCAGGGCAAAACTTACAACCCTTGCCCTGAGGGCTGTGGGGGAGTGTCCTCCTCAAAAACATAATTTCTATCTGGAAATCAACAACACTGAACAAAATGGCTATCAACAAATTTTGATTGGATGTGTTTGGGGAAAAGGTGGGCGAGAGAGGGTGGTTAGTTGCCCTCAAATAACTTTCGACCATTAAAAAGAGCACTAGACCTTTGAATTTCCAATCGAATGAGCCCTTATTCAAGTTTTTACGACAGATATTTCAATAACAACTTATATGCCCCCAGGGCATAACTTATAACCCTTGCCCTGAATACTGTGAGGGGAGTGTCCTGTTCAAAGGTATAATATCCTGAACTTTAACTGCATGGAACAAAATGGATATCTCAAAATTTTGATTGGATGTGTTTGGGGAAATGGTGGGCGTGGAAGGGATGTTAGTTGCCTTCCAATTACTTTCGACTATTAAAAAGGGCACAAGCCACTAAAATTTCTAATCGAATGAGCCCTTTTTGAAGTTTCTACGACAACGCTTTCTATAAAAACCTTATATGCCCCCATGGCATAACTTACAATCCTTGCCCTGAGGGCTGTGAGGGGATTGTCATCCTCAAAGACCAAATTTCGAGAACTTTAAACTACGTTGAACAAAAAGGCTATCTCAAAATTTTGATTGGATGTGTTTGGGGAAAAGGTAAGCGTGAGAAGGGAGTTAGTTACCGTCCAATCACTTTCAACTACTAAAAAGGACACTAGCCCTTTGAATTTCCAATCGAATGAGCCTTTCTTGTAGTTTCTACGACAACACCTTCTATAAAAACCTTATATGCCCCCAGGGCATAACTTAAACCCCTTGCCCTGAGGGTTGTGGGGAAGTGTCCTCCTCAAAAATATGTTTTCGGTCCGGAAATTAACTACGGTGAACAAAATGGCTCGCTCAAAATTTTGATTGGATGTGTTTGGGGGAATGATGGGCGTGGGGGTCTAGTTGCCCTACAGTCACTTTTGACTATTTCAAAGGGCACAAGCCCTTTGAATTTCCAATTGAATGAGCCTTTTTTGAGGTTTCTACGACAACGCGTTCTATCAAAACCTTATATGCCCCCAGGGCATAACTTAAAACCCTTGCCCCGAGGGTTGTGGGGGAGTGTTCTCCTCAAAAAGATATTTTCTATCTGGAAATCAACTACGCTGAACAAAATGGCTATCTCAAAATTTTTATCGGATGTGTTTGCGGAAATGATGGGCGTGGGAGGGGGGCTAGTTGCCCCCCAATCCCTTTCGACTATTAAAAAGGGCACTACCCACTCCAATTAAAAATCATTAAGTTTGATGCTTCATTTCAAAAAGGGGGCAAAAATCTCCTAAGGGCTATGTGCTTTTGATTAAAATCAGACCATTAAATTCAGCATATCACTGAAACCGTATTGTAGAGGTGCTGTGCGGTGGTGCACTAATTCTTAAGGAGTCACAAAGTCCACTTTAGCGGCTAACATAGACATTTATTCTAAAAAGCTCCATTTAACTACTTTGACTCATTTGAGGCTTGATAAAATTGTAAACTATTATATATGCTTGTTCATCCGCCGCTATTGTTGAGGATCTTTGGGTTGGATAGGGACGTGTGCCTGGATAATCAACGTACACATCATTACACCCAGATTTTCTAACGCTGAGTGAACCTCCTGGTAGATACAGAAAGATTTCCGATGGGGAGGAGTAAAGGGGTAGGAATTAATGTTTAATCTCTATTCATTCTTGGGAATAACATCTTTGGATAAGTCCTATATGGGTGTTTCGGGATGATAGTCCCCCTCTCAGATTTTTTTTTCTTTGTGATATAAAATATTACATTCTTATGCTTATCGATGCAAAAGGGTTAGATACGAGGGGAGGGAAGAGACAAGTGGCGTGAATTCGTCAAAATTCGGGTTGCAGGGGGGGGGGGAGAAGTTGGAGCCAATTTTTCCAAGTCCATGGACAATGACAGTGAAAAAAGAAAAATGAGCCTTATTGTACCATAAAGGCAAAGGTATACTAAGCAAAACTTATCTGTTTCTGTGGATGCTTGAATTATGTAGGTCTTTCTTTGTTTTGACAAAATTTTGAGGACGGCAAATTTCAGCTGGGGAGGAAAACTGGGGTCTGGTGGGCAGTTGAGAGGAGGTATCTAGCGGTCAAATGTTTACTTCAGTCTTACGAAAAAAAATATTTTGCTGGAGTGGTGCTCTCGTGCAAGAAACGCGTGATTTTGGCTCGGTTAGAGATAGCTCATTGTGGCTAATCATCTCATATTCCCGCTTGACCAATTGCATATTAGCCATTGTGATTATTGAAGCAAAATAATCAAATTAGTGTGTGGCTAAATAATTTTGTAGACCAAACTGCTTTTTCCTTTACAAATGTAATCAAATGAAAAAAAATGGAAAAAGGGGCGTAATATTTTAAATTAAACAGTGGACAAACAAAAAGAAAACAAACTTTAAGTAATAGAAAATCTTCAGTATTCTATAAATATTTTTCTTACTTTTATTCCATTTTTTTTCAAAACTAACCCGCCTCGATTCACAGAAAACTTATATATATATATATTTTTTTTTTTTTTTTTTTAAGAATTCCAAGTTTTTATGTAAGAAATGCTCTGATGCAATAGAGGTGTAAGTGATCTTGCCAACCATTTTCAATCTTTTCCGTTAATGATTTGGAGGTGGCTTGAGGTGATTTTTGATAAGCCGTATATTCTTCGGCACACCGACCATTTCGGAAAGAACTTATAGTACATCCTCTGTGTAATATTTCCTTTGCTTTTAAGATCAGCTATATCCTATCTGAATTTTGCTTTACACGATTCAGTTGGGTCTATTAGGAGTTTTTTATAAGCCAAGCTATCATTTCGAATTGTTTTACCTATTATTGTATTAGCCTACATTTATCACCTTTATCCGTGTTAAAGTGGTAGCTAGCAACCTAGTAAGAGACGATCACATCCCTTAGTAAAAACTACAATAACCCATAACTCCTAAAAATAGAATCAGATCAAAACAAGATGTAGCCTACACTATTAAAACCGCCTTGTCCGAAACCCTATTTAGGAAACTTATCCTCTCTTGGCTTGAACAATAGGGAAAATATATCAGCTTGAAAATAAACCAAAGTGGCTGAAACCACAATATTCTGCATATACGGCATTTTATTTTTAATCTTTCTCCTCATATAGCTTGGCACTGGGACATCGTAGAGAGCTGTTTAATGGCTCATTCTAAAGTAAATTAATTTAGTAAAAAACTTTTTGTAATGAAAAAATTAATTTTTAAAACATGATCAATTTTTTACAAAAACTGCATTTTCATGTACAAGATTGATCAACGACGTCATAATCATAGGATGTAACCATGTCGTCTTTTACTATTCCAATTAAGAAAAAGCCATAGGAGTTTTCCTGTGTGTAATTTCACAGTATCTAGTAAATTATATAAATGATCAATTAACTATAACTGGGATGACATGAAGGATCGATATAGCCCATTATTGATGGAGACTATGTAAGTTTCATCGGATATAGCTGAAGCCTAGTAAAAAGCAAACCACGACAGAGCGTAACTAAAAGTTAAGATAATACAAGCATCTTTTGAAAAGTTACTTGTCTGGGGTATAGTGCTGTACTAAAGTTTGTCTCTTACTAATCCAACTAAATAAAAAGACATAGGCTTTCTTGTGTTTGTAATTTATATCTACAACTGAACACTGGTGCATTTACTATAGCTCACAGCGACTGACTTTCGATACTTCCTTGATTATAGTTATTAAGTTTAAGGTCTCCCTTAACCTTACTTCCCCAAGGCTTACAGAACGAATCCTTAACCTAGTCCATGTTCAAGGAAATACCGATGGCAACGTATCTCTTATAAAATAGTAAGGGAAAAAAAGAAGAAAGAACAAGAAATAATCGAGGTTGCTGCGTTAGCGGCAATCTGTTAGGAGACGATATCGCCCCAAAGTAAGAAATACAGTAATCTATAACTGATACAAATGGTGTCAGATCAAAAAAGTACACCATTAGAATCGCCTTGTCCGATTACTACTTTTCTATTATACGGACCACATTCCAAGTACATGAAACACGTGAAAATTTCACCTTGAAATAGGTTGTGTGCTTGGAATCTTGCCAGGGCTGTCATAGAAATTCAAGTAACCTGACCTAACCATTGAACTCTTGCTTGGGCGGGAATGTCGCCTAGAACCGTATTGTACAGGTGTGTCACGTGACGTCAGAGGGCATGTCCTAGAAATCCTATGGAAAAAGGGATATGTATGTTGTAGAAAAACAAAGGGAGTGATTCCCCTAACATTTGAGCTCTTGCCAAGGACGGTAATGTCGCCTAGAAACAGGGATGCCGTGACGCCAGAGGGCGTGCCGTAGAAATTCAATGGAAAAGGGAGGGCATATCCTAGAAACTGGGGAGGGCATACCCTAGAAATCTTATGGAAAAAGTGATATGTATGTTGTAGAAAAGCAAAGGGGGTGAGTCACCTAACCTTTGAACTCTTGCCAATGGCAGGAATGTCGCCTAGAAACAGGGATGACGTGACGTCAGAGGACATGTCACAGGAATTCTATGGGAAAAGGGAGGGTATGTCACAGAACCTCAATGCTAATTTCCCTAGGGATGTCACAGAAAGCAGTGAGGCCCCATTACTTTCCGCAAACTCAAAAACAAAATATTTCCCAGGAGATTTTGTTTGGATATGGTAAGATTCTATTTTTAGGTCTCAGATTAAAGGTCACATGTGCGGATAAAGTTTGACTCTCAGATTACGAGGTAAAAGGTCGGATAGTGGCTAAAGTTTACCTCTCTGATAATGAGGTTAAAGGTCAGAAGACATATGCTTGCATGTTGGACTATTCTGTTTATATACAAGAAAATGCCGTGGGAAATAGCCTACACAATGTCGCAGTATGCCACATAGGAATAAGCCGTATAATACCCTGCCTACGATTGCTAAGAATAAATTGGAATCACAGGATAGGGCTTGCCGTGTTAACTACTATAAGGGATCCTACTTTCATTTGTATAAATTTGTACATGGAAAGGAAGAGTGATCTAAGAAATTATTTACGTTTAGCTTACGGTTGGATTAAGAGCAATTATATTTTATTAGTTTTGAGTTTAGCAAAAAAAACAAAAAACCTGTAATATGATTACACAACATTTTTTTAAATTGTAAAATAAATAGATTAATACCAAAATTGTTCTGATTCACTCATCATTTAGACACTTCTAATCAGGCCAATAACAAAAAAGTTAAATTTACTAAATTTTGTACTATGTGTTGAAGTATAAACATCCTTAGAGATCTCAAACTGTAAAAGAAAGCCAGTTTTTACAAAGTGAGCCCATTTTTGCTCCTAATAACTATGATTTTAATGAAATTATATCAATTTTCAAATGATATTGAGCATGATTTAAGATTATCTAGACAAAGAATAAACTTAAAGTTCTTCATATCTACACGTAAAGCTACAAATTTGCCGGGTCCTAATGTGATTAATTAAGTTGAAAGGGTTTAACAGCAAAACAAAAGGGATACTAGAGAAAAGTGTAAAATTTGGACTAAGTCTTATAAAAATATCAATCCAAGAAACAATTTCAAAGGTTGAGACTGGGGTTCGCAAGTTTACAAGATATTAACAATGTAGATGAGTTAAGACTCGGGATAGTAAACATTAAAAAAAAAAAATTATAATATTCAAGAAAATTCAGAAGATAAAAGTATAATTTTTTTTAAAGATTTAAAATAGATGATTCTTTACTAATAAAATAAGGAAAAAGCCTATGGCCTTTTATTATTTGGAAGAGGAAGAGGTGACCTTCAGAGAATCAGGCAGCAAACTAAGTCCAATAAGTGCCAAGGTCTATTCTGTGATAGGTTTTAGCTATCTCTGCAGCCACGATACCGCCAATCTCTGAAGTTACTCTTTATATTAGACATTTCGGTTAGTATAGCCTAGAGATCATTCTTTATTATATATTCCTGAAAAAAATGTTACTTCATCTCTCAGTTCAAAGTTATAATTGTGTCCTGGAACCAAACTTATTTGGCTTAACTCATAAGTGAGCATCTTTATACCGTTACAATATATTTCTACAGAAATATACCGAGGACCGTAAGTTTTCTACATAGGGGTTACGGAAAAGGCGGTTTTAATAGTGTACTTCTTGTTTTGCCCTGACTCTATTTTTAGGAGTTATGGGCTATTTTATTTTTAACTATGAGACGAGATCGTCTCTTACTGTGTTGCTAGCTACCGCTGCAACCCGGATATTTCAGTTACTATAGGCTAGAATTCGTTCTTTATTGTAATTTACTATAATCTAGAGTTTGTTCTGTACTGTAATAACCTATGGTTATGACGACATTCATCATCATGTATAAGAAAATTCCGTTTTTTTTTTTTTTAAGAATGTTGATTTTATTTTTTATTTTTTAAGATACCAAAGCAATTAGATGTGGCAGATTCTTTAAACTGAATCGTTTAGCATCTCTCTGTGGTGGTCCAGTGCCAGGCTAGCTTGGTAGAATTAAAAAGAAAAAAAATTATGTCAATGCAGAATTTCTTGGTTAGAACCACTTTCCTTTTTTTCAGTTCAACGGATTTTCTTTGCTGACATGCCAAGGGGCTGTAATTCTGCTTTATAGGAGTTTCGGACAAGGTGATTCTAATGGTGTACTTTTTTGATCTGACACCATTTGTATCAGTTATAGATTACTGTATTTCTTACTTTGGGGCTAGATCGTCTCCTAACAGATTGCCGCTAACGCAGCAACCTCGATTATTTCTTGTTCTTTCTTCTTTTTTTCCCTTACTATTTTATAAGAGATACGTTGCCATCGGTATTTCCTTGAACATGGACTAGGTTAAGGATTCGTTCTGTAAGCCTTGGGGAAGTAAGGTTAAGGGAGACCTTCAACTTAATAACTATAAGCAAGGAAGTATCGAAAGTCAGTCGCTGTGAGCTATAGTAAATGCACCAGTGTTCAGTTGTAGATATAAATTACAAACACAAGAAAGCCTATGTCTTTTTATTTAGTTGGATTAGTAAGAGACAAACTTTAGTACAGCACTATACCCCAGACAAGTAACTTTTCAAAAGATGCTTGTATTATCTTAACTTTTAGTTACGCTCTGTCGTGGTTTGCTTTTTACTAGGCTTCAGCTATATCCGATGAAACTTACATAGTCTCCATCAATAATGGGCTATATCGATCCTTCATGTCATCCCAGTTATACTTAATTGATCATTTATGTAATTTACTAGATACTGTGAAATTACAAACAGGAAAACCCCTATGGCTTTTTCTTAATTGGAATAGTAAAAGACGACATGGTTACATCCTATGATTATGACGTCGTTGATCAATCTTGTACATGAAAATGCAGTTTTTGTAAAAAATGGATAATGTTTTAAAAATTAATTTTTTCATTACAAAAAGTTTTTTACTAAATTAATTTACTTTAGAATGAGCCATTAAACAGCTCTCTACGATGTCCCAGTGCCAAGCTATATGAGGAGAAAGATTAAAAATAAAATGCCGTATATGCAGAATATTGTGGTTTCAGCCACTTTTGTTTATTTTCAAGCTGATATATTTTCCCTATTGTTCAAGCCAAGAGAGGATAAGTTTCCTAAATAGGGTTTCGGACAAGGCGGTTTTAATAGTGTAGGCTACATCTTGTTTTGATCTGATTCTATTTTTAGGAGTTATGGGTTATTGTAGTTTTTACTAAGGGATGTGATCGTCTCTTACTAGGTTGCTAGCTACCACTTTAACACGGATAAAGGTGATAAATGTAGGCTAATACAATAATAGGTAAAACAATTCGAAATGATAGCTTGGCTTATAAAAAACTCCTAATAGACCCAACTGAATCGTGTAAAGCAAAATTCAGATAGGATGAAGCTGATCTTAAAAGCAAAGGAAATATTACACAGAGGATGTACTATAAGTTCTTTCCGAAATGGTCGGGGTGCCGAAGAATATACGGCTTATCAAAAATCACCTCAAGCCACCTCCAAATCATTAACGGAAAAGATTGAAAATGGTTGGCAAGATCACTTACACCTCTATTGCATCAGAGCATTTCTTACATAAAAACTTGGAATTCTTAAAAAAAAAAAAAAAAAAAAAAAAATATATATATATATATAAGTTTTCTGTGAATCGAGGCGGGTTAGTTTTGAAAAAAAATGGAATAAAAGTAATAAAAATATTTCTAGAATACTGCAGATTTTCTATTACTTAAAGTTTGTTTTCTTTTTGTTTGTCCACTGTTTAATTTAAAATATTACGCCCCTTTTTCCATTTTTTTTCATTTGATTACATTTGTAAAGGAAAAAGCAGTTTGGTCTACAAAATTATTTAGCCACACACTAATTTGATTATTTTGCTTCAATAATCACAATGGCTATTATGCAATTGGTCAAGCGGGAAGATGAGATGATTAGCCACAATGAGCTATCTCTAACCGAGCCAAAATCACGCGTTTTTCGCACGAGAGCACCACTCCAGCAAAATATTTTTTTTCGTAAGACTGAAGTAAACATTTGACCGCTAGATACCTCCTCTCAACTGCCCACCAGACCCCAGTTTTCCTCCCCAGCTGAAATTTGCCGTCCTCAAAATTTTGTCAAAACAAAGAAAGACCTACATAATTCAAGCATCCACAGAAACAGATAAGTTTTGCTTAGTATACCTTTGCCTTTATGGTACAATAAGGCTCATTTTTCTTTTTTCACTGTCATTTTCCCTTGACTTGGAAAAATTGGCTCCAACTTCTGCCCCCCCCCCCCCTGCAACCCGAATTTTGACGAATTCACGCCACTGGTCTCTTCCCTCCCCTCGTATCTAACCCTTTTGCATCGATAATCATAAGAATGTAATATTTTATATCACACAGAAAAAAAATCTGAGAGGGGGACTATCATCCCGAAACACCCATATAGGACTTATCCAAAGATGTTATTCCCAAGAATGAATAGAGATTAAACATAATTTCCTACCCCTTTACTCCTCCCCATCGGAAATCTTCTGTATCTACCAGGAGGTTCACTCAGCGTTAGAAAATCTGGGTGTAATGATGTGTACGTTAATTATTCAGGCACACGTCCCTATCCAACCCAAAGATCCTCAACAATAGCGGCGGATGAACAAGCATATATAATAGTTTACAATTTTATCAAGCCTCAAATGAGTCAAAGTAGTTAAATGGAGCTTTTTAGAATAAATGTCTATGTTAGCCGCTAAAGTGGACTTTGTGACTCCTTAGGAATTAGTGCACCACCGCACAGCACCTCTACAATACGGTTTCAGTGATATGCTGAATTTAATGGTCTGATTTTAATCAAAAGCACATAGCCCTTAGGAGATTTTTGCCCCCTTTTTGAAATGAAGCATCAAACTTAATGATTTTTAATTGGAGTGGGTAGTGCCCTTTTTAATAGTCGAAAGTGATTGGAGGGCAACTAGCCCCCCCCCACGCCCATCATTCCCCCAAACACATCCAATCAAAATTTTGAGATAGCCATTTTGTTCAGCGTAGTTGATTTCCAGATAGAAAATATGTTTTTGAGGAGAAGACTCCCTCACAAACCTCGGGGCAAGGGTTTTAAGTTATGCACTGGGGGAATATACGGTTTTTATAGAAGGCGTTATCATAGAAACATAAAAAAGGCTCATTCGATCGGAAATTCAAAGGGCTAGTGCCCCTTTTAATAGTCAAAAGTGATTGGAGGGCAACTAGACCCCCCCCCCACGCCCGTCCTTCCCCCAAACACATCCAATAAAAATTTTGAGATAGTTATTTTGTTCAGCGTAGTTGATTTCCAGATAGAAAATATGTTTTTGAGGAGGACACTTCCCTACAAACCTCGGGGCAAGGGTTTTAAGTTATGCCCTGGGGGCATATAAGGTTTTTAAAGAAGGTGTTGTCATAGAAACTACAAGAAAGGCTCATTCGATTAGAAATTTTAGTGGCTTGTGCTCTTTTTAATAGTCGAAAGTGATTGGAAGGCAACTAACATCCCTTCCACGCCCACCATTTCCCCAAACACATCCAATCAAAATTTTGAAAGAGCCATTTTTTTCCATGCATTTAAAGTTCACGAAATTATATATTTGAGAAGGACACTTCGTTCAGAGTCTTCAAGGCAATGGTTATAAGTTATGCCCTAGGGGCATATAAGCTTTTATTGAAAGCTCTGTCGTAGAAACTTGAAAAATGGCTCATTTGATTGGAAATTCAAAGGTCTGTTGCCCTTTTTAATAGTCGAAAGTTATTTGAGGGCAACTAACCACCCTCTCTCGCCCACCTTTTCCTCAAACACATAAAATCAAAATTTTTAATAGCCATTTTGTTCAGTGTTGTCGATTTCCAGATAGAAATTATGTTTTTGAGGAGGACACTCCCCCACAGCCCTCAGGGCAAGGGTTGTAAGTTTTTCCCTGGGGGCATATAAGGTTTTTACTGGACGCGTCGTCGTAGAAACTTCAAAAAGGGCTCATTCGAATGGAAATTGAAATTTCTAGTGCCCTTTTTAATAGTCGAAAGTGATTGGAAGGTAACTAACACCCCTTCCACGCTCACCATATCCCCAAACATATTCAATAAAAATTTTTAGATAGCCCTTTGTTCCGTGCAGTTTAAAGTTCAGGAAATTAAACCTTTGAGCAGGGCACTCCCCCCACAGTCTTCAGGGCAAGGGCCATAAGTTATGCCCTGGGGCATATAAGGTTTTTATTGAAATGTTTGTCGTAGAAAATTGAAAAAGGGCTCATTCGATTGGAAATTCAAAGGGCTAGTGCCCTTTTTAATAGTCGGAAGTGATTGGAGGGCAACTAACCCCCCCTCACGCCCATCATTTCCCCAAACACGTACAAACAGAATTTTGAGATAACCATGTTGTTTAACGTAGTTGAAAGTTTTGGAAATTAGGTGTTTAAGGATGACAACCCATCCCTCCCACAACCCTCCGGGCAAGGGTTTTAAGTTATGCCCTAGAAACATGTAAGGTTATTATTGAAATTGATGTTGTAAAAACATCCAAAAGGGCTCATTCAATTGAAAATTGAAAGGGCTATTGCCCTTTTAATAGTCGAAAGTGATTGAAGGGCAACTAACATCCCTCTCACGCCCACCATTTCCCCAAACACATCCAATCAAAATTTTGAGATATCCATTTTGTTCAACGTATTCGAAAGTTCTTGAAATTAGATTTTTCAGGATGATAACCCCATCAGAGCTTTCAGTGCAAGGGTTGTAAGTTATGTCCTGGGGGCATATAAGGTTTATATAGAAAGTTGCTGTAGAAATTTCAAAAGGGGTTCATTTGATTGAGAACAGAAATTGCCCTTTTTATTAGTTGAAAGTGATTGGAGAGTAATTAACCCCCCTCTTATGCCCTCCATTTCCCCAAACGAATTCAATCAAAGTTTAGAGATTGCCATTTTGTTCAACGTAGTTGAAATTTATTGAAATTATGTATTGCAGAATGAAAGACCTCCAACAATTCCCAGGGCGAAGGTTGTAAGTTATACCCTGGGGGCTTATGAGGTTTTTAATTAGAGAGATGTCGCAAAAAATTCAAAAGGGTCTCATTCAATTGGAAATTGAGAGGGCTAGTGCCCTTTTTCATAGTTGAAAGTGATTGGAGAGTAATTAACCCCCCTCTTATGCCCTCCATTTCCCCAAACGAATTCAATCAAAGTTTAGAGATTGACATTTTGTTCAACGTAGTTGAAAGTTCTGGAAATTATGTATTTAAGGATGACAAACCCCCCAGAATCCCCAGGGCGAAGGTTGTAAGTTATGAACTGGGGGCATATAAGGTTTTTAATTATAGAGTTGTCGTAAAAACTTCAAAAGGGGCTCATTCAATTGGAAATTGAGAGGGCTAGTGCCCTTTTTAATAGTCGAAAGTGAGTGGAGAGTAATTAACCCCCCTCTTATGCCCTCCATTTCCCCAAACGAATTCAATCAAAGTTTAGAGATTGACATTTTGTTCAACGTAGTTGAAAGTTCTGGAAATTATGTATTTAAGGATGACAAACCCCCCAGAGTCCGCAGGGCGAAGGTTGTAAGTTATGCCCTGGGGGCATATAAGGTTTTTAATGATAGAGTGGTCGTAAAAACTTCAAAAGGGGCTCATTCAATTGTAAATTGGGAGGACTAGTGCCCTTTTTAATAGTCGAAAGTTATTGGAGGGTAACTAATTCCTCTCTCACACCCACAATTCCCCCAAAGACATCCAATCAAATTTTTAGATAGCCATTTTGTTCAACGTAGTAGAAAGTTCTGGAAATTAGGTCTCTGAGGATGACACCCCCCTCCATCTCTCAGGGCGAGGGTTATAAGTTATCCCCTGGGGGCATATAAGGTTTTTATTGAAAGCGCTCTCGTAGATACTTCAAAAGGGCTCATTTGACCGGAAATTGAAAGGGCTAGTGCCTTTTTTAATAGTTGAAAGTGATTGGAGAACGATAAACGCCCCTCTCACGCTTGGGGGCATAAAAGGTGTTTATAGGAATTGTTGTCGTAGAAACTCAAAAGGGCTCATTCGATTGGAAATCGAAAGGCCTAGTGCCCTTTTTAATGGTCGAAAGTGATAAGAAGGCTTGACATTTTTATAGTAAAGATCGATGTGGGTATAATGTATTATTTTGTTGTTGTTGTTTAGACCAAAGCACTTTGTATCGAAGGAGTTTTCGTAGGAACTTCGAAAAGGGCTCATTCGATTGAAAATAGAAAGGGCTGATGCCCTTTTTAATAGTCGAAAGTGATTGGAGGAAACGTAATCCCCCTTCCACGCCCACTCTCCCATTTGACTTTACGTTTAAAAACTAAATGTTGCCATAAGATTAAATCAAAATGCACTGTATTAATGCTAATTCCCAATAAGGTATCTCAGCAGTATCCCAGGAACGACTGAGAGTTTTATGTTCAAACTTTCGGGGCCTCTTCTGCTCTTAAAATTTAACCAAATCAAAATAGCATAAGGGTATCCAAGCTATCAAAGAAAGTAAAGAGATTTTTTTGTGAATGGTATCAAGTTTTCCATTTCAGGTCAACTAGACGAGGTATGAAACTAAATTAAACACTTCTATTTGTGTCCAGATTTTTAAGAGGGTGTATGTTGTTAAAAATTGCTGAAATTTTTTCTCCAGCATACAAATAGCAGGCTAAACTATAAATCTTTAAAAAAAACGGAAACATTTAAAGTATTATTTTCTTTGTCTCTGAAAAGACTATGTCAATATAAAACGAACAGAAATTAATTAAAAAAAACTTTTTCCACAAAAAAAGTTTTTCAAAGAAAAGTAAAGAACTCCATTAAACAGAAAATGAGCAAAAATAAACTCAAATAATCTACCAAGAGTGAAACTACCACAAATCAGCATTGATAAATAAATGAAACCCAAAATGAATAGAAATTACAATAAATAACCGAGTCAAACTCAAAACGAGCAGAAATTAACATAAGTTGGGCTCTAAGCCCCCATGCCTTCCCAATAGCAGAACATAACTTGCACTTTACTAAAAAAACCACAAATGAATGTACATTGTCAGTTTAATATACATACACTGAAATTTAGTGATCAAAATCCTAATATCAGTTGATTAATTAAAGTCATAAAAGTAAAAACATTTGTATTTTTTTTCAGTAAAGTGCAAATTTTGTTCGGGCCTTGGGAAGGCATAGGGGTTTTGAGCCCAACTTATGTTAATTTCTGCTCGTTTTGGGTCCGAATCGACAACTTTTTCTTATTTCTGTTCGTTTTGGGTTTCATTTATTTATCGATGCAGATTTGCGGTAGTTTCACGCTTTGTAGATTATTTGAGTTTATTTTTGCTCATTTTTTGTTTAATGGAGTTCTTTACGTTTTTTTGAAAAACTTTTTTGTGGAAAAAGTTTTTTTAATTAATTCCTTGTAAAAAGTTATAGTATACCCTATAGTAGAGCACAAAAAGGTCTTGAATACAAAAACCCGTTCTACCTATATAGCTTGGTAGAAAAACACGTAATAACATCTAACTAGTTTTTAGGCCTTACTTTAGTTTGTCGTCTGGTTTCCAGTTGCGGTATATAGACTTAACTTTGGGAGATTCTTACATCAGTTTTTTTCAAGTGATCGCTACAGAAGGTATGAATAACATTCTTTATCTTACTTATTTATTTTTTTAATCAATTTTTTGCATAAATGCAACCAGCGATATAGGAGTAACTGGAGGCTTTGGGGGCCACAACCATCCTCATTTGGAAAATTAATATTCTTTATTCTCTTAAGGTTAACATTCTATTGCCTTGCTCCCACCCTATACCTTACTGTAGTCATTGTAATGTACTCCTGGTATCCTACCTATGCAAATATTCTAATATAGCTAATCTGTTTATTCTAGTTTACTTACCTCCTGCTCCAGTTCATGGGTGCCCGTAAGGGGGGCACCACCACCCCCCTGGCTGAATGACGATGTCATATATTTGTATTAAAAAACGTTGGTAAAGTTCTACGAAATCATATTATTGAGTTAGAAATAAAGTGAATACACCATTTAATGCCTTTTTTTTATGCTGATAACGAATATAATAATCATTTCTATCGGAAATGAATTTCAGCCCCCCCCCCCTATATATACCTAACCTAACCCAACCTAACATAACCCTGAATTGGCATATATTGGGGGGGCTGAAATTCATTTCCGATGCCTTTTTTATGATCTTTCCAAATATGATAATCATTTTTGTCGGAACTGAATTTTACCCCCACCCCTATATATACTAATTTAGGGTATATATTTGCACATTAGGGGGGGGGGGGAAGTTTAAACTTACATCTTATTTACATAAGAAATAAAATTTCCCCCCACCCCCGAATGTAAAAATATATACCCTGAATTGGTATATATACGGGTGGGGGTAAAATTCAGTTCCGACAAAAATGATTATTATATTTGGAAATATCATAAAAAAGGCATCGAGTGGTATGTTTACTTTATTCATAAGTCAATAATATGAATAACATAAAATTTACCAAGTAAAGAGCTCTATGAAGCTAAAAATGGGCAAAAATAAAGTCAAATAATCTTCCAAGCGTAAAACTACCACAAATCACTATCAAAAATTAAATGAAACTGAAAACGAACAGAAATTATAATAAATAGCCGAGTCAAACTCAAAACGAGCAAAAATTAGCATTACTAGGGCTGACAACCCCCATGCTTTCTCATGACCAGAACATAACTTAGGCTTTACTGAAAAAAAAAATGACTGGGATTGTCAGCTTAATATACCTATACTGATATTTATTCCTTAAAATAAAAATGGGTAAAAACTGAGTAAAAAAGTTTTTTTTACTTATTTAAGTAAAAAAGTGAAAACATTCAAACATATTTTGTTTTCAGTAAAGCGCAAATTATGTTCCGGTTGTGAGAAGGCATGGGGGTTATCAGCCCTACTAGTGATAATTTTTGCTCGGTTCGAGTTTGACTCGGCTATTTATTCTAATTTCTGTTCATTTTGAGTTTCATTTATTTATTGATAGTGGTTTGTGTTAGTTTTACGCTTGGATGATTGCTTGACTTCATTTTTGCCCATTTTTTGCTTAATGGAGCTCTTTACTTTTCTTTGAAAAGCTAGTTTTGTGGAAAAAGTTTTTTAGATGAATATCTGTTCGTTTTTTATTGACAAAGTAATTTTCATGAAAAAAATTATATCTTTTCGGCTATAATATAACCGAATTTTTCTATAAGAATCCATAGTTTGGCATAATTGCGGGGGTTTGACATGCCCATTATCCCTAAAGACATAGTTGCTGGACCTTTCTACTTTGCTGATCAAAATAGTTGTCTCAAAATTTGACTAGAAGTGTATGGGAAATAAATTGGCTGGAGAGACGGGCTGATCGCCCTCCAATCTCTTTTTACTCTTAGAAAGGACCCCAGAACTTTTAATTTGAATCAAATTAGCTTCTTTAAATGTTTCAATGATATTTCTAGCTATTATAGAATGGTGCTGCCTATGATATTATATGCCTTTTGGAAAACCTACATGTATACAGTTTTTTCGTTTAATTGGAACGCCCCCTAAACACTTCCTGGAAGTTTCACCTTAATACTCACTTAATTTAGTTCAACGTCTGCCTAAATATTTCTTATATTTGACTACTGAAGGCATTGTTATATTCTCTTTGGACTGGCTACAAAATGGCTGTCTCACAATTTCGATTGAATGTGTTAGGGGAAAAGAGGATATCAGGGAGAGGGGGAGAGGGTATTTTCTCTCCATCACGCTTGACTCTTAAAATGGAACTAGAACTCTGCATTTCCAATCAAATGAGCCTCCTCTACAGTTCACAAGACCACCTCTTCATAAAAACCATACATCCCCCGGGGCATAATTTAAAACCCTTATCACCATACTTGGGGGGGTGTCAACCCCAAAGGCCGTGTTATGATATTTTTGGACTATTTTTGAGCAAATTTGCTATCTTAAAATTTCTGTCGAATGCACTGGGGGAAAATATGACGTGGGGGGTATAGCTGCCCTCCGATAAATTTGACTCTTAAAAATGTTTCTTCAACTTCCGATTTCCAATCTAATGAGCCCCTTCCGAAGTTTTCACGATGACCGCTTCCATAAAAACCTTAAATGTCCTCGGGGCATACCTTACAACCCTTGCCCTGAGGACTGTGAGGGGATTGTCATCCTCAAAGACATAATTTCTGGACTTTTAAATTACGTCAAACAAAATAACTATACCTCAAAGTTTTGACTGGAAGTGTTTGGGGAAATGATGGGCGTGGGGGGGTGGTTGGCCTCCAATCACTTTTGACTATTAAAGAAGGTACTAACCCTTTCAATTACCAACCGACTGAGCCCTATTCGAAGTTTGTACGATAACAAATGACCATCTTAAAATTTCTATCAGATGCGTTTCGGGAAAATACGACGTGTGTGTGGGGGGGGGGGGGCTATTTGCCTTCTGATCACTTTTACTCTTAAAAATAGCACTATAACTTCTGATTACCAATCCAATGAGCCCTCTTTGAAGTTTATTACAACCCTTGACCTGAGGGTTATATGGGGGGGGGGAGTTATCCTCAAAGAGGTAATTTTTGGACCTTTCAACTACACTAATCAAAATGGCTATCTAAACAATTATGATTGAATGTGTTTGTGGAAATGATTAGTGTATGGGGAGGGGGCTGGATGACCTCCAATCACTTTTGACTGTTGAAAAGGCCAGTAGAACTTCTGATTACCAATCAAATTATAGAAAGGGTGGTTCTGAAACCACCCTTTCTATAAAAAACTTTATATCCCCAAAGGGCATAACTTACAACCCTTGCTCTGAGGGTTGTGGGGGGGGGGGTTCATTCTCAAAGTCATAATTTCCGGACCTTTAAACTACACTGAACAAAATGACTATCTCAAAATTTTGACTGGATGTGTTTGGAGAAATGATTGACGTAGGGGAGGAGGAGCTGGTTGCCCTCCATGAGCTTTTTTGAAGTTCCTATGACATTCCTTTCTATAAGAAGTGTCCTGGTCTAAAAAATATATATTATGCCCACGTCGCTCTTTACTTAGGCAGTGATATCGTAATGCCTATGATATTTTGTCTTGAGATTTCAATTATACAGCACTGGAAGTCCCAATTAGACACAGGTAAGCCTCCCCCCTAAAATTCAACCTATGGGCACCCATGCTCCAGTTTGTTCATTCCTATTCAGGAGTCTTTCCAAATACAATCGATGGCAATTATTCCCAGGTCTCCATAATGCCTGGATATGAAATTATTTGACATTATGGACCGGTTGTTGATTAAAAGGAAGGAAAATATATATGCAAATAGAGTTTTACCACTCTCTTCTGAAATAGACACATCTCATCTGTTACAGTGGCGGATCCAGGGGGCGAGGGCGCGCGCACCCCCCTAACATAGTCTAAAGTAGTGTAATTTACTTAATTAACGCAAGTTTGTGTTAATTAAACTTGCCCCTAACGCAAGTTTATCAAATCAGCCTAATTTGCGACCCCCTAAGAAAATCCTGGATCCGCCCCTTATCTGTTATCCAACATAACTCATTGCATAACTCTTGCATAGTGAAGGAGGACCTTTGGTCCTACGTTCCTCCTCCCTGAAATCTTGATATTAAAAAAACCACAATATTTAAAATTTAGTTTGATATACTTGACCTGGCTGCCCTACTTGTTTTCAACCACCCCCTACCATTCGGACACTTCAGCCCAAAAATAAATGTATGCGCCCATCCCTACATGAACCTCGTTTAATTTAGCCCCTCTAATTTAGAGGGGCTTTTATATATTATATATTCCATATAACATTCAAAAGTATCTTTAAATTTCGAACTATTGATATATTGAAAGACCGTGTCTTAAGTTGAGCTTCTTAATATTTTTAATAAATCGATAACTCAGAACAGTCAAAATTCAAACCAAGCCCATGTCAAATGGTTATGATAATCAAAATGAAGCTTCTATTAATCGAGTAAAACTGACTAAATATTGTTTTGATGCTAGTACCACTTACAACTCCCTGCATCACCGAGTCACCTAAGGCCAACACAGCTGCGGACGCTCCTCCTCCACTCCAACCTATCCATTACCTCAGTCTACACCCCCTCCCATGAACTTTAAATTCTACCTTCTTTCTTATGACCTCTTTCCGCCCTGTTCAAGGACAACCTGCTTTTTGTTCGGTCTCAGATGGATGGCAAAGAAGAACAATCTTTGGTAATCTGTCTTCCTTCATCTTTAAAACGCGTCGCAGCCATGTCAACTAATCTTTTATTATACCCCTAGGAAGTAGGATAGAACCACGTTTTTCGTGCATCTTATTGTTTGACATACGGTCAGTCAAACTGGTGCCTATAACTATTCGTTGACATTGATAAAGTATACTAATTATTAACAACTCCTTGCAGCACTAAAACGCCTGACGCCAACGCGACTGCGCACGCTCATCCTACATCCCAATCTGCTCAAAGTATCCCTCGCAACAAGTTCTAATTTTCTTTAAGTCCTTTCTTACGGCTATTTTCCTCAGAACGTGACTTAGCCATTTAAATCTTTCTCTTATTATAGCCCTAAAAGTGAGATAGAACCATATTTCTTCACACAGATTACTGTTTGAAATACGATTAGTCAAACGGGGCCCAAAATTATCTGTAGACACTTTCTCTTGAGATCACATAACAAATCCTCTTCCGTCTTCCGAAGCACTCGCGTTTCAGAATCATGCTTGACCACTGCCATCACTGTAGCTGTCTGTATTCGAATCTTGGTTTTTGGACCTACCTTCCTATTCTCCCAAACCTTTTTCAACTGGAAAAAAAAACTTAGTCTTCGCTATGCTATATTTAAATGAAAAACATATTAATTTGGTAGAGGCCAAAAAATTATACCATAAGAAATTGGCTAAAACTAAGATTAATCTCACCTTTTGCCAGAAGCCCAAAGCATGTCGAATTAACTGGGTGTGAAGACAACTCTCACTATAAGTAATATTCAAGAATTCCTACCCACTCGGGAAATTACGTATCGGAAATTATTAAACTCTAAAAACATTCAGAAATCAAACCAATATTGTTTTAAAAATATGTTTTTTAGGAACTTTCCCCGTCCAAGAAATTCAAATGATCCCTATCAGAATTTTAATTATTTCTTTTTTTTAGATGATTCGTTTCTTGGCACTTACGGCTCTTGCCACAGTGGCATTTGCTGAGCTAGATTCTTCAATCAAAAGCGCTCAGTCGGAGCTCATAAATGGCGAAGAAAGATTTCTTTTCAGTCTCCCAAGTGTTGGTCTCACAAAATCTCTTCTTACAATAACAACAACAACAACCAGCCTTGCTGCTGCTACTTTTTGCTATAATATAATCGCAGGGTATGCATTTACCTACGTTACCACCGGCGTATACCTGGCTGCCGATCCGCCACTGCTTAATTTACCTAACAATCCTGCTCCTTTAACAATCACTATTTCATCCATTCCCAGCTGTAGAAAGAAGAGGTGGGCTTTTGAGAATCCAGTTGATGGCACCATCGCTAAAATAGAATCTGCTAGTGTTCTGCCTATTGTCCCCAGCCTTGTAGAGGAACAAGAGCAAAAAGATGCCGCAGAGTAAGTTATAAACTTGAAACTTTACAAACAGTTAAAAAAAAAACAGTAAACAAAGAACTATTATAGATTTCTATGAAAAAAAGATATTATGCGAAGAGATTTGTTATTTTTTTAAAGACAGATCAGAGATAGAATTAAACAGCACCTTTATCTCTATATAGATATAAATAATACTCCCTGTGAAAATTGTCTATTTTTGGAATACTGAGATAGAGAAAAAAAACCTCAATATTCCTTTCTTAGTTTACCCAAAATCATATATTTCTAAAATATGACTTGCTATGAAACAAATCTTCATGTAATCCTTAAGTAGTACCATGAAGTGTACGTCCCACACTATAAGTGAGATATAGGATACTGATGGTAAAATGTATGGCATACAGTAAAATTTTCATTTTTTTCAATTTATAACTGCAATTTGTTACTAAATTCTTATGCATCAAAATTTAGATTTGTTTAAAAGATTCACAGTCGGCTATTCGAAATATGATAAAAACCAAGGACTAGCAGGGTCAATGCACAGCACTAGGCTATACAGGAACCCTGTATTGCACCATCTAATGATACACCATCCAAACCTCATCTAAAGATGGATTTTTAGAAAAGCAACTGACGGGATACATCAAAGACATTTAGTAGCCTCTTGATTTGTCTTGTATTATTTTAGTGCCATAGGAGAAGGAATTTTTGAAGACAAATTTTAATATGCGAAACAAAATCCTCTAGCTAATTTTATTTTAACAAAGATGCCATTTCATTCCCAGATGTAGGGCGGGCTGCTCTTGGGAAAGTCTTACTTTTGGTAATTTTTTTGTACATTTTTTCGTCTCGTATTTTTTTTCCTTTTTAGAAACATAGGCTAAAATTTTTAACCTTTGAGATAGGAGATAAGATTCTGGCCACTTAAATAATGCCTCTGTTTTAAATCGGTTATAAGACTTCCACTTAAATTCTTGAGAATATGAGCATTCTCCATGGGATTTCACAATATGTGTGATAGTAAAATACAGGCATACATGCAGGGGTTGTTTCTTTCTTGCCAAAATTCACAAAGTGCCCAAATTTGGCCCATTTTCCCATTTCCTCCCCTCTTCCCCTAAACTTTGAAAACACCTTTTTTGGTATTACCAGTAAAAAACGTTATTTTGTCATTTCGTTATATTCGTTGGAAAAAGCAAACCCCTCCCCCAATTTGAATAATATATAGTTTCCCGGCTCCTTATCATTATTTTCATGATATGGCACCACTGCCCATAACATTAGATCAAGGCCGTACCCAGGATTCTTTTTTTTTGGATGGGGTTTTAATCAAAGATTTTTTTTTCGGGGGGATTTCACACAAAAAAAACTCAAACAACGCATACAAAATTTGTTTATATCCATTTTTGTTACGTTTTTACGAGTCGAAAAACCATTTCGAGAGGGGTTCAAACCCCCCTAACTCCCCTCCGGGTACGGCCTTGCATTAGCTCAACCAACTTTTGTACAAAAAAAAGCTCAACCTTACCCCTTGTGTACAAAAAAAACTATTGTCTCTCTAAAAAAAAATTAGCAGATGGAGCAAGAAGACATATGTAGCCTAACTGTTGATGATTTCCAAAAAATTTACTTTAAAAGATAATAAATTCGGCCAGTCTCCATAGGATCTTCAGTTTCTTAAGTTTTTTTTTTTTTAGAATAGCAGAAAAGTCATTTCTTTCCCAGCAAATCTTACTTTTTTTGGAGGTTTTTTGAGTCACTGTTGTAACTTTGAATTACCTCTATTTCCTCAACTATTTTTACAAAAATTTGAAGTTCATGCACTTTTACTGATCAACTGAATAACCTAAATAAAAAACAGAAGGATTACTTACTTCTTGACATTTCGAGTACCAAGGAAATTGAAAATGAAATTTAATTGTTTGAATTGCTTAAGTAAAAACTTACACAGCCATGTATGAGTTAAAAACATACTGTATTGTAGCTTCTAGTAATAGTCCAATGAATGCTAAATTAAAAAAAGGAATTTGGATGAAAACCGACAAATAAAACTAAAAACATATGGCACCCAACAGCCTAAGAAGGTGTAGCTTTCCTTTGAGTTTGTAGTTGTCTCTGGGAATCAACAGATTGTTAATGTTTGAATCTTTACGGACGAAAAGCGTCGTCAGATCTGACTGATTAATGTCTCTTAGTTTTAACTGTTCAACTGGACAGTACTGATCAAAATATGGTACCGCCCTGAAAATTTCAAAATTTAGAAGCAACTAAAGGAAAAAGTAGAAAATTGCATTTACTCAGCTAAGACAAATATTTTGCAAAATAACGTTTGTTATACACAAAAATTGCATATCAACTTCTATCCATTGAAGTATTGTCCCAGGCTACATTCGCCACTCCCAATACCCCACCCCCCAAAAAAAGATATATAATTTCAATATTTGGCATCGATTTTGAGGTGATATGATGGTTGACCGACAGGGCTACTGTTTTAGCTCTCAAGGCCCCGGCAAGGCAGTGCAGTGCGCCGTTGTAAGCTTACTTCATCTGGTTATTTTACGCAATTTGTAAGAACGTTTCTGCTTGGCTGCATACAATATTAAGTCCCTAATGACTGGGAGGTGATTTCAGGATAAAGTTGCACATTAGGGCACCAAAAACACATTTCTGCGAGTGACGTGTCGACGTGTGAAATCCCAGGGATTGACGTGTCGCTCATAGGTTATGCTGACGACATTTTAAACATTAGTAGAACCCTGAATGGAATAAAGAGTTGTTTTAGTGCATTAAAGGTAGAATATGCTCGTGTCGGCCATACATTTAATCCATCGAAAGCTGAATTGTTATTTTTCAATTATAAAGTGTCGACTGAGGACCTATGCGTTATGCTAGATGATACGGAAATCAAACCTGTTCCATCACTTACTTACCTTGGAGTCCCGATCGGTACGTCACTCAAGGCCACACGCGTACTTATTATCGCTGATACCCTTAGAAAAGTTCGTTCTGCATATGGAAAGCTTGTCCCGAGCAAGGCGAGATTTAGTCGTGATATTTTAGCCCAATTGTATAATGCATTTGCTTTACCGAATTTTCTCTACATCTCTCCGTTTTGGAGTTGCTTCATACAGACAGAGAAGAAAAAGTTGCGCACGTTTTATTTTAAATATGCTAAGTATCTGCTTGGACTACCACCATGGTCCAAAAACCGGTATTTGATCAGTAGATTTGGATTGATAGACCCTGCCTTGGCAGTTCCTGCCAGAGTAGCGAGTTTTCATAAAAAGTTCATGACTCTAGGTCATCCTTGGGTAACGCTTCAGGGACAGACTTGAGTTGAATGTGTTATTTGAATGTCGATGTTGAGGGCCCATTTCATTGTATATATTCGTGTTAAACCGTATTTTGTTGTTTGTCTTTTTTTTCACTTTTTTCACTTTTTTATACTCTGCCGCCCATTGTATCTCTTACAGTTTTGGCAGGTAATAAATCTATATTATTATTATTTTTATTCTTATTATTTGTGCGTCGTAGCATTATACTTCAGAAGTACTTAGTACTTCAGATAGTTCTTTGCTAAAGTATACAGTAAACAAATTAGGATAGCATTCCGGTGCCCATACTAGCTAATATATAATTTACCAGCGATACCACGGTTCATGCAGCTGCCCCCTAGTAGGAAGACTAGACACGGAGGATTATATTTCCCCGATGCAGTAACAGTGTGGTTTTAGAAAGAAACAAGATGACTGTAACTTCTCAAGATGACTTGAGAACTGATTGACATCTTGAGAACTGTCAGAGACTATCAGAGAATGATTTAAATAGATGGGAGAATTCCAAAAGAAACCTTGTTAACGGCATTTTCATAACCTTCATAAATTTATCTATAGATCCACAACCATCGTGTTTCAAAATCTTATTTAGCATGCTGTCCGCACCCAAGGCCTTATTATATTCAATCCTTTTAGTAGTGTCTCCAACTTCCCCTCGTCAATAAATTTTCCTTCAATTTCAAATTGTCGAAGCATTTTTTTTTCTTTGTTCATATCATTTTCTACAACTTCATCACGGTTTAACAAATTCTCAAAATATTCCACCCATCCTTTCTTAACACCAATTGAGTCCCCGTGCCCACCTTTAACTGGGTTATGTCCAGACAGACTATTTGCTATTTGCTCTCCATTTCTAAACATGCCGATGCCGTGCAGTAGTGGTTTTAGAAAGAAACAAGATGACTGTAACTTATTTAGGTTCATCAATGATATTTTCTGAATCATTAGAATATTTATTCTAAATATAAATGACTGAAAGACAATTGATTTATCACGTAGAGAAGCTGCACTGAATTTCTTGTCTTTGACACATTTGGACCATAGGAGGCATACCAGGGAAATATTATGTAAGTCATATTGCGGTGATTAAGGCAGAAAGCGAAAATTTTCATTTTACTTGGCGTGGAATCAAAAATTTCAAAGTGTTGAAATTTATCCCCTGTTTAAGGGAACTTTTTTGAAGGAGTTCATCCTGAGGAATATAGCAAAGGCTCAGCAAGAACACAGGAATCAATAGGAAAGTAAAACTGATGAGCAGTGCGCAGTGCACTGATGAGCAACGTTATGAGTTGAAAGCTCAAAAGGAATCCCCCTTTTGAACTGTTAAAGACATTTCTTCCAGTCTTGAGCTGTATATCAATTACATTACCTTTTTTGCGAAAAACCCGGTTTTTACCATAATCTTACTTATTATTAAATAAAATTTTTTTTATTTAACTGAAAGTAAGAAACGACGTTAAAACTTGAAACGAACAGAAATTATTCCGTATATGAAAAGAGCTGTCCCCTCCTCAACGCCTCGCTCTTTACGCTAAAGTTTTTTTATTTTTAAAAAATAATAGTGTTGTGAGAAAGTCAACCTTTAGCGTAAAGAGCGAGGCGTTGAGGAGGGGACAGCCCCTTTCATATACGGAATAATTTCTGTTCGTTTTAAGTTTTGACGTCGTTCCTTACTTTCAGTTAAAAAAAACTTGTTTGTTTTATTTAATTTTTGAACTTTTTTGAATTCAATCAGGTTTTGATTTTGGCTCACCGTACATGAATAATTAAAACAAAATTTGCATATTAATTTTACTTTTATTTGGTTAAATGGCCTACTCGAAAGTTGTTTAATTTTGTTTACGAACGTTTTTATTAGTACTAAATATACGTAACTTATGAATTAACTTACGTAACGAACTTCTATATTCATATATTTTTAATGTATATATTAGGGGGTTCGCCCCCTAGTCAATACCTTGCTCTTTACGCTAAAGTTCAAATTCTGTACCAATTCTTTAAAAATGACCGCTTAATCACAACGGCCGTTAATTAGAATAAATAGCTCTTTTAAAAGTACTAAAAAATCTTTGGCTTAAAGCGCAAGGTATTGACTAGAGGGCGAACCCAGTCTTATGCATTACAATTGCTGCTTGTTTCAATTTTTGATGTTGCTCCTTACTTTCAGTTGAAAAACTTATTTTTTTAAATTTAATTTCTGATCTTTTTTTAAATAATGCTGGGAAATCCGGCGTCCCCTTCATAGCAGTGTTTCTTCCCCCATGAAAACTTCCTTCATAAAAAGATCCTCCCACATAACCACATGCTAAACAAAATGGCTCCAACCACATGCTAAACAAAATGGCTATCTCAAAATTTTGATCGGGTGACTTTGGGAAAAAATGAGCGTGGGAGGGGGCCTAGTTGCCCTCCATTTTATTGGGTCACTTAAAAAGGGCACTAGAACTTTTATTTTCCGTTCCAATGAGCCCTCCTACGATATTCTAGCACCACTGGGTCGGTACGATCACCCCTGGAAAAAATATAAATAAATAAAAAATAAACACGCATCCTTGATCTTTCTTCTGGCAAAAAATACAAAATTCCACATTTTTGTAGATAGGAGCTTGAAACCTCTACAGTAGGATTCTCTGATACTCTGAATCTGATGGTGTGATTTTCATTAAGGTTCTATAGCTTTTAGGGGGGTTTTCGCCCTTTTTTCGAAAATCAGCCAAATTTTCTCAGGTGCGTAACTTTTGATGGGTAAGACTAAACTTGATAAACTTTATATATTTGAAATCAGCATAAAACTCTGGTTCTTTTGATGTATCGATTAGTATGAAAAACGCCTTTTCTAGAGTTTCGGTTACCATTGAGCCGGGTCGCTCCTTACTTACAGTTCGTTACCACGAACTGTTTGATTGCAAAATAATGCTTAATGCAACGTCAAAATGAAACTATACTATTCTTTAAGAGCTTTAGTTTTTCAGTATTGTTCCAATTTACCTACCAGCAGAATTGGACATGCTCTTGTTTTGGGCACAAATAGATTCTGTTAAGGATTGTCAATTGAGGTTATGGTTTATTTTACAAATTTTTTTTTTTTTTTTTTTTTTTTTTTTTTTTTTTTTTTACAATCAAATACGTAAATTAGCTTGCCTCCTTTCTGTTTTGCTCCCCAATGTGTTTCAAAATATCAAATTTCTGTGGATATTAATTAATAATTTTCTCGATAATTTTAGCCAATGCCCATCTTCCCGTAAACCAGCAAAATTTGTCGTTAACTCTTTTTAGAAGCCAACATAGCCCTTAAAATATGATTTCATCCAACCACTATTGAACAAATGCCAACTATATCGTCTTTTTTTCAGAGATGTTGCTGAAACATCAGTTGCAGTTGAAGAGAACTTGGAGAAGACTGAAGAGAACCTTGAAAATGCTGAAGGAAATGGCGAAGGAAGACTTTTCATCAAGAATCCTTTAAACGTTCAAAAAGTTACACAAACTTTGACTGCTGTGTCTGTAGTAACCACTCAAGTCCAAACTAAAACTATTCATTTAACATGTACCCCATTCAATTTCTCATTGAATAGATGTTAATACTTGTATTGTATGATATTTATATAATTAAATATAATTTAGATTAGACTGAATGACTTGGATTTAAGTTAAGACAATGCGTACCTCACTGTGGCTTTACACCATAGGCAAAACTATAATTTTGTAAAAAAAGGGTGTTGGAGCTAGCATTCCCAGGTGGGGATTATTTTGCCTTTTGGACGTTTTATTTAAGGTGGGTGAATATTTGTTCTTGAAATCAGCAGATATTTTTAATAACCTTTTCTGGGAAAATGGGGCAAGATTTTTTATTTAACACACAAAAAAAATAAACTTTACCACAAAAAGCTCAATGGCCTAAAACACGCCTTCGGTGTGTTTTTACTTATATTACTTATAGCTGTGCTATCTCATACCGGGTCAAACAGTTCGTGGTAACGAACTGTAAGTAAGGAGCGACCCGGCTCAATAGTAACTGAAACTCTAAAAACGGAAATTTGATATAAAAAGATACATCAAAAGAATCATATTTTAATGCTGATTTCAAATATATAAGTTTCATCAAGTTTAGTGTAACCTATCAAAAGTTACGCGCCTGAGAAAATTTGGCTGATTTTGGAAAAAAGGCGGAAAGACCCCCTAAAAGCTATAGAACCTTAATGAAAATTACACCATCACATTCAGCGTATAAGAAAACCCTACTCTATAGGTTTCAATCACCTATCTACAAAAATGTGGAATTTTGCATTTTTTGTCAGAAGAAAGATCACGAATGCGTGTTTATTTGTTTTTTTTTCTTTTTCCCAGGGGTGATCGTATCGACCCAGTGGTCCTAGAATATCGTGGGAGGATTCATTGGAACGGAAATTAAAAGTTCTAGTGCCCTTTTTAAGTGACAAAAAAAATGGAGGGCAACTAGGCCCCCTCCCACGCTAATTTTTTCCCCAAAGTCACCCGATCAAAATTTTGAGATAGCCATTTTGTTCAGCATGATCGAATATATGATGAATATGTCTTTTAGGATGGCTTAAAACCCCGAAGTCCCTGGGGAGAGGGCTGAAAGTTTTGAACTTTACCCCATGTTAACATATAGTATTGGTTATTGGGAAGTATACAGACGTTTTCAGGGGGGATTTTTTCTGGTAGGTGGGGGGGGGGGTGGGTCGGGGGTTATATGGGAGGATCTTTCCATGAAGGAAGTTTGCATTGGGGAAGGGACATTGTTATGAAAGGGCGCCAGATTTCCCATCATTACTGAAGAAAAAGATCAGAAATAAAATATAACTAAAACAAGTTTTCAACTGAAAGTAAAGAGCAACATAAAAATTTAAAACGAACAGAAAATTTTACGTATATGATTGGGTTCACCCCCTAGTCATTACCCCGCTCTTTAAGCCAAAGATTTTTTAGTACTTTCATAAGAGCTATTTATTCTGATTAACGGCCTTTGTGATTAAGGGGTCATTTTTAAAGAATAGGGACAAAATTAGAACTTTAGCTCAAAGAGCAAGGTATTGACTAGGGGCGAACCCCCTAATATACGCATTAAAAATCTATGAATATAGAAGTTCGTTAAGTAAGTTAATTCGTAAGTTACGTATATTTATTACTAATAAAAACGTTCTTAAATAAAATTAAACAAGTTTCGAGAAAGCCATTTAACCAAATAAAAGTAAAATTAATATGCAAATTTTTTCTAATTATTCGTGTACGGTGAGCTAAAATCAAAACCTGCGTTAATTCAAAAATGTTCAAAAATTAAATTAAAAAGAACAAGTTTTTTTTAACTGAAAGTATAAATGTTTCTCTATGCGACCATCAATGTTTCTCTAAATCTGCGACCTCTATGAAGTCGCAGATTTCTGCAGTGTTTCCTTTGTTTTTGTATGATTTTTCAACTGTATTTTAGATTATTGATATTTGGCTGAAATTATTTTTTTACTTTGTGTTTTGCGGACCACAGCTCGATATACAGATGTGCTGCCACCATCTGGCAACAGTGATAACACTGCTTTTATTGCTAAATTTAACTGCAAATATTTCCAAAATGCCCTGTTTTTTTTGAAAAATAATTATTTAGCAAAACTCCACGCCACTATGTTATTGTACCAAAAAAAAAAAAAAAAAAAAAATCACAAGACTTATCAGTATATCTCTTGTAATTGCTTTTTTCCCTCATATTTTACCTTGTTTACCATAATGTTTACCGAAACAATATTTTTTATGGACATGTTTAAGCCTAATCGCTTTATTACAATTAGTCGACTAGGGATGATGCCAATCTTACATCTCCGTCGCTATTATAGTGATCAATGTTACAGGAAATTAAATAAAAAAAAACAAGTCTTTTTTAGCTGAAAGTAAGGAACGACGTTAAAACTTAAAACGGACAGAAATTATCCCGTATATGAAAGGGGCTGTCCACTCCTCAACGCCTCGCTCTTTACGCTAAAGTTATTTATTGTTTAAAAAAATAGAGTTGTGAGAAAGTCAAACTTCAGCGTAAAGAGCGAGGTGTTGAGGGGTGGACAGCCCCTTTCATATACGGGATAATTTCTGTCCGTTTTAAGTTTTAACGTCGTTCCTTACTTTCAGCTAAAAAACACTTGTTTTTTTTATTTAATTTCCTGTAACATTGATCACTATAATAGCGACCGAGATTAAGCTGACGCAAACATCGTTCTTGTAGAGCACAAAAAAAGGCATTTTGAAGAGGATGTCAGTGTTATAAGATCCACAATACTTGTTATGCATCCTAGGGGTTTCTTATTCAGGTTTTGCCCCCTCTTCCTCTCTAAAAAAATCTAATTTGTATTGAATATTGCTGCAATTGATCATTGTTCTACAAAATTCTTCTATTTTTATGTTTCCTCGACCTTGAGCTCTCCCCCAAACGAAATACCCCCCGAAAAATCTATACATTTTTGTGCAAATAATGAAAACATTATGTTATTTACATATCTTGTCTATAATTACTAACCGATTGATCATCTCGGAATTTTTGGGTCGATAGCATTTCAGCCCTGTTTGGACCAAGAATTTCGATTTGCACGACAAAATGGCATAAATATGCACTTTTGTGTGGTACAGTCGCTTTTCTTGCTACTTACAAAAAAATGTGAAATGACTTCCAGTTTCTATTTTAACGATCTGAATTCCCGATATTCTACCTAAACTATTCATAGCAATAGCTGCTATGACAACTAGCCATTTATTGGAGCAACAACTGCAACCTATTAAAGAGCAAACTGCAGCCAATAGTAACCGAAAGTTGAATAATACGTTTTGAAAACAACTATATAGCGAGAAAAATCCTTCATTATGGAAACTATTCTATAGATACGTCTTAGTAGTAATCCTATGATATTGGAAAAATGCGAACTTGCTTTTCAATCCTACAAACACAGAGACAAGGCACGAGTCAGTTTATTTGAGCTGGCTTTGCAGATATATGCTGCATAAATTCTGAAGCCATAATTTTACTCGCTTCAAGTTTTAAACTCGTTCTTTGCTATCGTCTGTAGAATTCAGTTTTTTTTTTTTTTTAAATTGATTTGGAGAAATTACAAAATAAATTACAAAACGAACAGAAATTACAATAAATAACCGAGTCAAACTCAAAATGAGCAGGAATTAACATAAGTTGGGCACAAAACCCCAACGCCTTCCCAAGGCCAGAACAAAATTTGCAGTTTACTCAAAAAATACAAATGAACGTGCATTGTCAGTTTAATATACATATACTGATATTTAATTATAAAAATGTTAATATTATTTGATTTATTAAAGTTATAAAAGTAAAAACATTTATACTTTTTTCAGTAAATTTCAAATTATATTCCGGACTTGGGAAGGCATGGGGGTTTTGAGCCCTACTTATGTAAATTTTTGCTCGTTTTGAGTTTGACTCGGTTATTTATTGTAATTTCTGTCCGATTTGGGTTTCATTTATTTATCGATTCTGATTTATGGTAGTTTCAAAATTCCTAGACTATTTGATTTTTATTTTGCTCATTTTTTGTTTAATGGTTTTTTTTTCTTTTCTTTAAAAAAATTATTTTGTGGAAAAAGTTTTTTTAATTAATCACATACAATAGACACTTCACTACCCGCCTCTGAACTGAAACTAAAAATCTGGATAAATTAGCTTTGGTCAAGATTGAAGGGTTGATTGAACAGTCAATTGAAGGTTGATTGAAGAACGTGTCAATCGATTGACGGAATCTTTTGATTAAAATGATTGACCGTCTAGTGTGCCCTTAATATTAACAATTTGGATTTATCTAACATATTTGCAAAAAAAATATTTTGACCTATATGTTTACGTAAAAATTTCAGTTTTCGGAGCTTTGGTTAATATTGGTACGTGTTGCTCTTTACTCACAATATACGCAAATTTGCTGAATAAACTTCATCTATATTGCTTTTAAATGGTCATACCAAGAGACGTGTTTTCTTTATGAAAAGACGCTATTCTTTATTAAATAATTTAAATAGGAACAAAAGCAGAAGATGAAACTTAGCACTGGGTTAGAGTTGCACCTTGGGGTGTACATCCAATGGTAAAAGTTCTAGTGGCAGCGTTGTTAGTAATAGTGGTAAAGAGAGTCATTGTTGTCTTCACCGTAGAGATGCCAACCTTAACAAAACGTTCCTCTGGGCTAGCTCTTTCAAAACCTTCTGTGTTGATGGAAGCATCAATCATATATGTTTGTCCATCATCAGAGCTATAATTAGAAACACGGCTCTTAATTCAAGAGAATAAAATAGGTGAAATAGAATATTGCAAAATAAAACGAAAAAGAATAACAAATTTGCTATTTTTTACAATCAATTATATGTTAAGCTGTAATTTTTAAGCAGTTTGTTTTTAATTCTAGCAGCAAATTATTTTTGTTTTACAGAAGCATAGCGTGCTTTTTATTCCCTCAGCGCCAAGAGTAAATGTTTCCATAAGTCTCCGTATTCTAATTTGAGAGAACATAAGAATAGATAGAAAGATAGATAGAGAATAAAACCAAGAGCCCAATGATAGAATGTGCTTTTATTGAGGGTATGAGATAAAAACCTTGATTTTTTCAAAACACCAAGTAACAAATCTTGAATTAACACAGCTCAACTGTATATGTGCGTTTGTATTTCAAATCTGGCAAAACCTAATACAAAACTGATATAAAAAAGCATAATAAATAAGCAGATACAAATGAATAAAAGAAAACTTCTATCTTCGAGCCTTTAAACCCTTTAAAACAAAATAACATTTTGCCGCTATATGTCTAGGAGACGTTGATTTAAGGATCCCAAGTAGCAGCTCACCATTTCCACCATTAAACCATTTGCCATGTCCTTGAACCTATAGAGAAAATGTCACAATCTATCCCCCAGAATACAGCATAATGTGCAAATTCATAATCTATTTGGAAAATTAATATCCCTCCAATTTGTTAAGAGTGGTAGACAGTTTGCTCTCATCTGAATCCAATTTTTAATATATTTAGTTGGTAAATTTAACTTGTAATAATATTCTTCGCCAAAACTTTCTTTAACAAATCTATAGAAAACCTAATCGAATTACTTGCGTCAACATCCCAATGTTGAATCTGTTGGTCTTCTAGCCTAGTCATTAAATCTTAAAAGAACATCTTCACTTTCTTTTGGGCCTTTTATATTCATTGATCTAAATTGCAAGTGAAATACCCTATTAATTATTGGTGATATCTTTTAAACACTAGATAGCGTATAGCTCATCTAAACAAATTTTCTAGCATTTACAACTTTCGTTTTTCAAAAATGTGATTCTAATTCTGTAGCTTCGAACTTCTTTGTACAGAAGTAACAATCATTCCAATATACTTGGTTCTGAGTTAGTCTTTAAAACTCTATAAGACTAAATTCAATATCTAAATGCGAACTTACGTCTCTACGGGGCGAAGATCAGGTAGTTCAGTGGCCTCAGCAAGTGAAACTGCAGCAGGGTTGCCAGCACTGATTTCAACCAACTCACCATCAATTGGGTTTTCATATGCCCACCGTCTGCGACGACAGTTCAATGGAGCACCTAAGCTGGTAGTGATTGTTGTCAAAGTGGTAGGTACAGAGATCAAAGGTGCAATGGTATAGCAGAACGGAGTATGTGATACAGTTGTACTGGCCGACGTGAACTTATAATATGTTAGAGTCTTTCCAAACGAAGCAAAAAGAAGCCTTTCGTCACTTGCAATTGCAACAGTAAACAACAAGGGTAATAGGAAAAGCTTAGACATGATTCTGAAAAGAAGGATAAGTTACATTGTGTAGAACAGCAATTTTTCTCTCTATCTTCCCTACTTATTTCCACTTTGATTCCCTCCCTTCTTCAGTTTAACTTTATGGTCTCTTCAATCTCTTTTTTCAATCACATTTTAAAAACCATATTAGCACGCAATGATTAACCACGTTATTTCCACTATAAAGACATTATTTTTAGAGTTTGGTTCCTGTTCAGCAGAACTTAAGCATTCAAAGTTCGAAAGACAATTTATTAGGACAGATCTTTCAAAAAAATTGAAAAGTAGATTCTGCTGAAAAATTTCCTTTCAAAATTTTAATCAGCATAATCATAGCTTCCCCAAAAACTTTCTTCAAAATAGTATTTCAGGCTCTTAACTAGGCTTTTAAGACTTCTTTCTGGAATGCAAACATTTATCCTCATTTAGTCGGCTTTACTGATTAGGCTACAGTAGCAACGCATATACATTAGAATACCCACTAAACAGAAACTTTAAAAGATTTACTTATGAGTGTTTAAATTAATGTTTAATAAAATATTAAAATTTTGATTTAATATGTAATAAAATACTAATTTATAAACATATATATATGCAGATTAAGATATGGCAAAGTAAGAAATTTTTTTAATTCACTAAAAATACACAAATTAACGACATTTAATTAGTTAATATTTACTTTTGGATATTTACAATTTTCTCAAATAAAAGGATCCGATCCTTGTGTGCGGAAATTTGAAGGTTTATGTTCGTTTTTTGGCTCTTGCTTCTCATTTTTCATTTTTTCGTAATTTTCTACTTTTTTTGTAGAACCTACATATTTTTCTGTTTTAGTTTTGTCCTCCCCCTGTTCCTGTAAAAAAAAAAACTCCTCCACACGTACCTGGCCACTTGTTATAGCCATTTTTTATTCCAAAATTTGAATTCTGTCAGACAAATCCCAAGAAGATCCTTTGATTTCTTACACCCCATGAGCAGGGGTGTAAGAATTCTAATAAGAATTCTAATATTATTCTAATAAGCTTTTCTTATTACCCTTGTTGTTTGCTGTTGCAATTGCAAGTAACGATTGCAAGTAACTAAATTGCAAGTAACTCATTTCTTACACCCCATAAATTTATAGATATTTGCACACAAGTCCGAACACAAGACCTGTTTCTTAAGAATTTTATGCATTTGAGCTGGTTTGCACGATTATGTGGCGGGAATCCAGTAAGGTTTGTGCGATACTGTGCAACTTGTCTTCAAAATTGCAAATTGATTACCACTTTCCATCTGAAACATTATAATGTAGCAGAGCCATGTCAGTTGGAAATAATAGCATCAGAATATTGATGGAAATTCAAGGCAACATTCTGTTTGGCCCTATGATGGAATTATTTGTGGTTAAGCTTCTGCGTCCCAACTGTCCTCAATCCCCCAGAAAATAAATAGTATTTGCTCATGCGGTTTTGAAAAAAAACAACTTTAAATTCTGTCTTAGATACCACTATGTTTTTGTTTGAATTCAGAAGATCTTACAAATCCAACTTCAGTCGACAGTCAAGACAAGGACTAAGGAGGAACTTTAAGCCCCTCATATGGAATTTATTTCCACCTCAGAAGGTATTTTTCTATTCGCCTTGCGACCAATGCTTCCATACCTACCGATTTATTGCGATATCTCACGTTTTTTTTTCAAATTTAACGATTCTGTGAATCTATCAGCGACCTGCCGCTATCTACACTCCGCTGCAAATTTTGCTTAATTTAATCCTAACTTCACGCTTTTTTATTATTATTAACAATAATGGATATAATAGCTGAGACTTGCATAGCTCAAGTCGAATCGTGCTTGGTGAAAAAAATATTGTTTCAAATCAAACTTAAAGCTTAAACGATGTTAAAAATCAAAACGAGCGAAGCTTATCACGTTAATGAGGGTAGACACACCCATTATTTACGCTTAGAGCTTAACTGAAAATTTTTCTAAGTACAACAAATGAAATCATTTAGTAAATGCATGTATTTTTTTTTCTTTAGGCTTTGACTTCTAGCATTCGATCGGCGAATAATTTATAAAATATAATTTTGCCATTTGCCAATAATTATTTTTAGATTTAAGATTGTTTGAATTAAGTGAACTGCATGCTCCGTATCAAACAGTTCGTGGTAACGAACTTTAAGTAAGGAGCGACGCGGCTCAATAGTAACCGAAACTCTATAAACGGAATTTTGATACCAATAGATACATCAAAAAAGAATCAGATTTTAATGCTTATTTCAAATATACAAGTTTCATCAAAAAATACGCGCCTGAGAAAATTTGCCTGATTTTCGAAAAAAGGGGGAAACAACCCATAAAAGTCATAGAACCTTAATGAAAATCACACCGTCAGATTCAGCGTATCAGAGAACCCTACTGTAGAGGTTTTAAGCTCCTGTCTGCAAAAATGTGGAATTTTGTATTTTTTCCCAGAAGATAGATCACGGATGCGTGTTTATTTGTTGTTGTTTTTTCCCCAGGGGTGATCGTATTGACCCAGTGGTCCTAGAATATCGTGGGGAGCTCATTCGAACGGAAATTAAAAGTTCTAGTGCCTTTTTAAGTGACAAAAAATGGAGGGAACTAGGCCCCTTCCCACGCTAACTTCTTCTCCAAAGTCACCTGATTAAAATTTAGAGATAGCCATTTTGTTCAAAATGGTCGAAAATATAATTACTATGTCTTTTAGGATGACTTAATCCCCCAAAGTCCCCGGGAAAAGGGCTGAAAGTTATTAACTTTGCCCAATGTTTATATATAGTATTGGTTATTGGGAAGTATACAGACGTTTTCAGGGGGATTTTTCTGGTTGTGGGGGGAGGTGGTTCGGGGGTTACGTGGGAGGATCTTTCCAAGGAGTAAGTTTGCATGGGGGAAGGGACATTTCTATAAAGTGGGCGCCAGATTTTCCAGCATTATTGAAAAAACGATCAGAAATTAAATTAAAAAAAAAGTTTTTCAACTGAAAGTAAGGAGCAACATCAAAAATTACAACGAACATAAGACATTACGCATATGATTGGGTTCACCCCCCAGTCAATACCTTCCTCTTTAAGCCAGAGATTTTTTAGAACTTTCATAAGAGCTATTTATTCTAATTAACGGCCTTTGTGATTAAGGGTTCATTAATAAAGAATTGGAACAAAAATTCGAACTTTAGCGTAAAGAGCGAGGTATTGACTAGGGGGTGTAACTCCCTGATATACGTAGGCCTATTAAAAATATATGGATACAGAAGTTCGTTACGTAAGTTAATTCGTAAGTTACGTATATTTATAACTAATAAAAACGTTCGTACATAAAATTAAACAACTTTCGAGAAAGCCATTTAATCAAATAAAAGTAAAATTAATATGCAAATTTTTTTTAATTATTCATGTACGGTGAGCCAAAATCAAAACCGGCATTAATTCAAAAACGTTCTAAAATTAAATAGAAAAAATTTTAACTGAAAGTAAGGAGCGACATTAAAACTTAAAACGAACAGAAATTAGTCCGTATATGAAAGGGGCTGTAGCCTCCTCAACGCCTCGCTCTTTACGCTAAATTTAGACTCTTTCTCGCAACTCTATTTATTAAAACAATAAAAAACTTTAGCGTAAAGAGTGAGGTGTTGAGGAGGGGGCAGCCCCTTTCATCTACAGAATAATTTCTGTTCGTTTAAGTTTTTTTTTTTGTCGCTCCTTACTTTCAGTTAAAAAAAATTGCTCTTTTTTATTTAATTTGCTGAACAGGGAGCACTTGAGTAATTGTGTAATTTTTATTTCACTTGTGCTGCCACGGTGCTTGTGTAGGTTGCATCACCGAGTCACGGGCACACCAAGGGACACAAGCAAATCAAATACTATATTTATTATTCGATTTATTTTCTTTCTCCTTGCACAGATTGCAAATCAAGATCATAGAAAATCTGCAAATACTGTATTTATGTTGAAAGTTAAGGGTTTAATAGCGTTCCAAAATCTTGTGCCTCGATTTCAGCAGCGTCACAAGTTTGCCATAAATATATTACATGGTGTACTCCCATTATCAAAGCTGATTAGAATAACACTTTATATGGCTTCAAGACTTTATATGGCTTTTAAAAAGCTTCTTATTCTAATTAAACAGCCCTTGTGTTTCAGGAGTCGTTCTTATAGAACGGGACAGAAAATTAAACTTTAGCGTAAAGAGTGAGGTATTGAGGAGGGGACGACCCCTGTAATAAATGGAATAATTTCTATTCGTTTTAATTTTTAATGTTGCTCCTTACTTTCAGTTGGAAAAAACTTCTTTTTTTTTATCTAATTTCTGATCGTTTTTCAAATAATGCCAGGAAATCAAGCTTCTCTCCATCGAAACTTCTGCCCCCCCCCCACAGAAAGTCCCTCAAAGTAAAGCCCTTCTCACAACCCAACCAGAAAATTCCATCCTCGCTGAAAATCCTCCAGGAAAATTTCTCGCGGTCGATTCCGCCTGAAAAATTATCCGTAGAAGACTTTCATTTGAAAAGGCTCTAATTTCTGATCGTTTCTAAAATTCTGTTAGATATCCCTCTTCGTGACAATTTTTCCCAGAAATCCCCTACCCCCAGTAGAAAGCTGATCTAGTGGGAAATTTCCCATAGAGAATTTCTCCCGCAGATATTTCTCCCCCCCCCCCCTGCCATGAAAAATCATCCAAACAATTCAAATCCCACTGAAAACTTGCCCCGGAACATCGTTACAAGTTATATTTAATCGACAAACACAAAACAAAACAAACAAAAAGAATTTCATATAGGGATTCTGGCAAAATCCCCCAGTTTAAATTTCCCTTGGAAAGCTCGCCCCTGAAAACTACCTTCCCTGCGAAAAATTTTAACCATGAAACCCCCCCCCCAGAGCAGAAAATTCCTCCCCCTAAAAAATGTCTTTATAATTCCCAATAACAAATGCAATACGTAAATAATGGATAAATTCTGTAACTTACAGCCATTTCCCTGGGGGCTGTCGGGGCCATGTTATCCCCAAATGCATAGCTATTGGATTTTTCAACTATGCTGAAAAAAAGCTATATCAAAAGTTTGATAGGACGACTTTAGAGGGAAAGGGGTGTGGGAGGAGGGCTACCTGCCCTCCAATCTTTTTGGTCGCTAAAAAGGGCACTAGAACTTTCGGTTTCTGATCAGATAAGCCCTCTTCCGATCTTATGGGATCGCTGGTTCGACGCGTCCATCCCTAGGGGGGAAAAAAGCATCCGTGATCTTTCTTCTGGCAAAAAAAATAAAATTCAATATTTTTGTATATAGGAGACTGAAACCTGTACATAGGGGTTCTCTAATATTCTGAATCTGACATCGCTTGACGTTTTGGGGGTGTTTCCCCTATCTTTCAAAAATTGGTTAAATTTCCTCAGGCTCGTAACTTTTGATGGGCAACATCAACTTTTATATATTTTGAATCAGCATAAAAATTTGATTCATCTGATGTATTCTTCTCCGCTGCTCCTTACTTACAGTTCGTTGCCAAGAACTGTTTGAAAAGTCAAATTTGCGTCTTATTATTTGTGCTAACAAAGGTTTTTGAAGGTTTCACAGAGAACACCCAACAAAACATTTTACAGAAGAAGAATCTGTTTGGCATGCCACATAGTAGAAGCAATAGGCAAGTATCTGAGTAAGGAGTATAAGAACCATTAGAGCTATTTCGGTCGAAATATGCGAAAAGCCGAAATGGTCAATTGAACAAACAGTTAAAATGACTCAAAAACAGCCAAAAGTGACATTAAATCAATAAATTAATTTTGTTGCAAGATGGGAACCTTAATCTGTTGAATGCCCGAATTTTCCCCAAATTATTGTGAAAGTGTAGTTTTAAGCCTCGAGCTTTGTTCTTCAAAAGAAAAAATATATGGGTTTCCGTGAAAAATTTTAGAGTGAATAAGCAATTAACAAAAATGAAATAAATAAATATTCTTTAGGGAATTAACAAAGTACTGCGCTGCGAATGTCATTGAAATGAATTTTCTATCTTGAATTAAATCGTATTCCTTGAAATAAATTTACCTGAATTATTCCGAAGAAGATCTGTGATTTTTATCCCAACAGCAGTGAGAAACTGATATTGCAAATAATTTGCAAACTGCTTTTATTTAGAGGGTTAATTCTGAGCCTATATGCAAATCTACCCGCTTTACAATTATTAACAATGTAGGGCACTAGATCATGATTGTGAAAGTCAATAACAAATAGGCCTATATTAGGAGACAAGTAGGACTATGATGTATCAAGGTTTATGTTACCTGGAAAATTTCCTGGTGTAAAGCAAATATTGAACTTGATATAGTTTAGGGTCACTAGTAATATCAAGAAATTCCTTTTTAAATATGATGGTTCATATTATTTATAGTAGGCCTATATAGAAGTATATTATAAAATGATTTATAATTGATTTATATTTCATTTTTTATCTATTGCTGTGTTTATTTTTTTTATCTTTTAAATGTTATCGTAATATATAAAGGTAAGGTAAATCTTTATTAACATTAACTAAAAAAATAAGGTTTTTTTTAACTGAAAGTAAGGAGCGACATTAAAACTTAAAACGAACAGAAATTATTCCGTATATAAAAGGGGCTGTCCCCTCCTTAGCGCCTCGCTCTTTACGCTAAAGTTTCTTATTAAAAAAAAAAAAGTTGTGAGACAGAGTCAAACTTTAGCGCAAAGAGCGAGGCGTTGAGGAGGGGGCAGCCCCTTCCATATACGGAATAATTTCTGTTCGTTTTAAGTTTTAATTTCACGCCTTAATTTCAGTTAAAAAAAACCTATTTTTTATATTTAATTTCTTGACGTTTTTGAATTAATTGGCTCCCCGTACATGAATGATTAAAACAAAAATCGCATATTAATTTTCCTTTTTTTGGCTAATTGGCTTCCTCGAAAGTTTGTTCTGACGTAACTTACGAATTAACTTACGTAACGAATTTTTATTACGTATATTAGGGAGTTCGCTCCTTAGTCAATACCTCAATCTTAACGCTAAAGTTTGAATTTTGTTCGAATCACAAACCCCTGAATTACAAAGACCGGTTAATTAGAATAGATAGCTCTTTTGAGAGTACTAAAAAAACTTTAGCGTAAAGAGCGAGCTATTGACTAGCGGGTGAACCACCTCATATACGAAATAATTTCTGTTCATTAAGTTTTAATGTCGCTTCTTACTTTCAGTTGGAAAAGACTTGTTTTTTTATTTAATTTCTGATCTTTTTTTAAGTAATGCTGGGAAATCTGGCGGCCCCTTCATACAAATTTCCCTTCCCCCAAGGAAATATCCTCCATGGAAAGATCCTCCCCCGTAACCCCTACTCTGACCCCGACCCCCCACTAGAAAAAATTCCTCCTGAAAAGCCTTTTATAATTCCCAATAACCAATACTATATGCAAACAATGGGCAAAATTTATAACTTTCAGTCCTTCCCCCAGGAACTGTGGGGGATTAAGCCATCCTCAAAGACATATTAAGTATACTTTAGACTATGCTGAACAAAATGGCTATCTTATAATTTTGACTGGGTGGATTCGGGAAAATAATGAGCATGGGAGGGGGCCAAGTTGCCCTCTAATTTTTTTGGTGACTTAAAAAGGGCACTAGAACTTTTAATTTCCATTCAAATGAGCCCTCTCACGATATTCTAGGACTACTGGATCGATACGAACACCCCTGCGAAAATAAAAAAAAAAAAAAAAAAAAAAGAAAAAATAAACACGCATCCGTGATCTTTCTTCTGGCAAAAAATACAAAATTCCACATTTTTGCAGATAGGAGCTTGAAACCCCTAATGTAGGGTTCTCTGATACGATGAATCTGATGGTGTGATTTTCATTAAATGTGATTTTCACTATGACTTTTAGGAGGTGTTTCCCTTTTTTTTCGAACACAAGGCAAAGATTCCCAGGCGCTTAACTTTTGACCCGTAAAACTAAACTTACTGAAACTTCCAAGCTTGAATCAATATAAAAATTCAATCCTTTTTATGTATCCACTAGTACCAAAATTCCGTTTTTTAGAGTTTCGGTTACTATTGAGCCGGGTCGCTCCTTGCTTACAGTTCGTTATCACGAACTGTTTGACAATGGTTATAACAGAATCTCCAATTTAGCCAACAGAGAGCAGAGCTCGATCTGTCAGCTTAATAGACTAAACATAAAAAAAATTGACACTTCAGAGTAATGTATCTTCAGACAAAATTAATTAGCAGCAGATCAAGAAAGAAACATGAAAAGGTAAAAAATACCCTTTATACCCTTTTAATATTTACATCACTTACAAATTCCATTGTTATTACTAATATAATAATAATTATTACTATTACAAATTTCATTATTAAATTATTTTACTATTTAAAAACTTAAAATAATATTATAGTATATAATATATATCAAGCCCTTTTATATATTATTGTTTTTGTTTCTTTATGGTGGATTTTTTTTAACCCTTCAGTATTATATTCTAACTGATTTCCAAAAATCTTTTTTGCAGATCTGTTAGCTAATAATTAGGCAAACAATTACTCACTGATTGGCATGTTTAACTGTTATTATCAAATTTGAGCTCTTGGCCATCACCATATGTATCGCTTATAAAGTAATTAAAATCATTTCTGTTCGGTATCCATATCTAAAACCAGGCTTTTAGTATGATATTGACCGTGAATTAAGTCATTGCTTGCCAATAATGTGCGCCAAATCTGAACAAAATACAACTCTCTCCCTCCCTCCAAATATTGTTTTAGTTGAAGAAGGATCTGTTTACCACAAAGATTTATTTACTGTTTATCACAAAAAGTAAAAACCACCATCAAAATATGAAACCGCTGAAAAAATTTTTACTGGTACACGTTTCGTTTAAAACTCAGGGATGGCTATTCAACGCTCCGATTCAATTTTATTGGAAGGCCAAATCGAGCATCTAGCGCCATCAGATTCGATAATGGGGAATGATTGTGCTGTTTTCTACTGAATTTTGTAAATATTTTGGCCACAATTTTCGTTGTGAGAATCTGGACACCACGTGCTCTGGGAATGCTGAGGCCTTTATAATAAGATACAGTAGTTCTGAATCATTCAATCATATTTCTCATTAACTATTTTATTGCTGTTGCTTTTTGTTTTATTTTGTTTCGTTTTTTAGAAATGAATTTACCTAGAGTTAACTAAAAGGATATTTGCCGTAGTAACAAGTTCTGATCATTCCAAATAATGTTGATTAAATTGGATTGGTGAGGAATGATTCATCGGTAAGATTAACAAGTTCTAAATAAAGCATGCGGTCAGAGATATAGTTTAAACTATAATAGATTTATGTATAAAAATGGGATTTTGCTTTAACCTTGCGGTTCACCATAAGGTCGACGCCAAGTTCAAATTGAAACAAGGGTATTTCCATAAGGCTCCATTCCGAATCATATTGGCAAATACGTAGCTCATCCCAATAAGCACAAAGTTTCGAAGTTTCAAAAAAAGCACAAAGGCTCGCACTGTTTAGTTTAATTTCAGTCGGACATATAAAAAAGTAATATGGTACTTATGTATTAAACGTACTCTTTTATATACTGCTAAAGAAGTCAAGTTTGGTTTATGCTAATAAACTAAAATAAAATAGAATGAATATATAATAGTTTAGAAACAAATTTGGGCTATATATTTGCACATTAGGGGGGGGGGGAATAAAGCATAGCATATATTAAATGCATAACCTAGCCTAACCTAGGTACCCCCCCCCTAAACCCCCCCAAAAAAACAGTTTAAATATCGTTAACGCAATGAAAACCACGCCTTACATTGCATAACACTATAGCGGTATCTTGAATGGACGGGTTTTTGTGATTGGTTTCTAAAAGAGTACGTTTAATACATAAGTACCAAGAATATTTATCCATTCCATAGAGCCCTTTATTGATTTCTCGAAATACCTCAATGGGCATTTTGATGGCTGCGATAACTACCCCTCTCCCTCCTTAGAGTCTGCACTTCTGATCATCCCCTATACAACTCGTGAGGATTTTTCAATCCAGATATGTGTCTTGGAGTTTATATATATATATATATATATATATATATATATATATATATATATATATATATATATATATATATATAATATATATATATATATATATATATATATATATATATATATATATATATATATATATATATATATATATATGACCATGAACGACAAATTAGCACTTAAGTGGTTCTTTTCAAATAGTTCGCGGTAACGAACTGTAAGAAAGGAGCGGCCCGCCTCAATAGTAACCAAAACTTTAAAAAACAGAGTTTCGATACCAAGAGATATATCAAAATAATTGGACTTTTTTGCTGATTTTGAATATTTAAGTTTTATTAAGTTTAGTATTACCCAGCGAAAGTTACGAGCCTGAAAAAATTTGACTGATTTTCGAAAAAAGGGAAAAACACCCCCTAAACTTTATAGAATCTTACTGGAAATTACATCTCAGATTCAGCGTATCAGAGAACACCACTGTAGAGGTTTCCAGCTCCTATCTGCAAAAACATGGAATTTTGTAATTTTTTCCAGAAGAAATATCACGGATGTGTATTTATTTGTTTTTGTTTTTTTACCAGGGGTGATTGTATCGACCCAATGTGCTTAAAACCTCGGGAGAGGGCTCATGCTAGCGGAAATTAAAAGTTCTAGTGTCCTTATTAAGTACCCAAAAAATGGAGGACAACTTGGCCCCCTCCCACGCGACTTTTTTTTCCAAAATCGTCCGATGAAAATTCTGAGATTGCTATTTTGTTCAACAAAGTTGAAGGCCCAATAACTATGTCTTTGGAGATATCATGACCCTCCTTATCCTCCAAAGCCCTGGGGGCATTGGAGGGTCATTTTCCAGGAGGTGAACTTTTCAGGGGAAATTTTATACTCGGGGAATTTGCCAGAATTCCTATACAAAAATTCTTTATACACTAAGTCTTGCTAGTAGTATCCCGTCCATGGATTCTATGACATCCTAGGAACTACTCTTTTCTTCCTTTAATCAGGTATAAGGTTTAACGGGGCAAGAAGAAGGTTTATAGGTGTATCCCTGTTTCTAGCGGTCCCGTGACGCCATTTTTCCATGACACAGATGGCAAGACTCCCACAACACCCCGAATTCCAACAGGCCTCTGTTTGAAAGGTATCTAAGCTTTCAAGCGCACGCCCTGTGAAGTCACACGACACCTCCCCAGTTCCCATAATATATTCCATGACACCCCTGGCATATTTTCTATAGAATTTCCACAACACCCCCTGCACTGCCGCGACGTAAAATGACAAACCCTGTTTCCATGGGAGCCGGCAAGTGTTTAATTGGAAAGATTTCAAGCGCAAGTCCTATATCCGTGACATGACACACTCTTGTTTCCACGACAAAGATGGCAAGATTCCCATAATATAATTCCATGACATCCCTGGCAGATTCCCATAGGATTTCTACGAGACCCCGGAATACAACGGGTCCCTGATTTAAAGGCATCCCTAAACAACCGGCCAGCTGGAAAGATTCCAACGGCACAACCTGGTGACCATGTGTAAAATGGATGACGCAATCTCCTTTCAGTATTTAAAGGAACACTGACAAGATCCCCATGACACCCGGGATTCCCGTGATCCTGTGTAATATGGATGACGACATCGTGTGTGACTTAATAGATTTATGTAGGGTGATGGTATCATACATGGATTTATTGGGAATAGCTTAATGAAGGTGCACACCTTACTTTTATTTTTCCTCGAGATGTTCAATGTGTTTTTTTCAAAGCGCTTCTATTTCTTTCTTTGAGAACATTTTTTCTTTAGTTCTTTGTCCTTGTTAGGACTCGAAAGATCAATTTCCATCCAATAGAACAACGTCCCAGGTGCCAGGACCAACATACTATTTCCAGTATTTTTTTCTGTTTAATATATTCTAGAAATAGCATATTGCACGTAAAGAGATATCTCATGTTTCTCTTACAAGAATGACGTATTTCTTATACCTGCGATAATTGGCACGCAGACGGAGAATATATATCTCCAGAAATTGCACATGTTCACTAAGTAATGTTCTTAGGGATTGATATCACATAATATTGTTGATTTTTCTTAATGTATTTTTAGTAATAAGGGTGAAAGGGGACAACAAGATGCTTAATTTGTGTAAACGCTTAGGTATTGAAGATTCGTCCTAAATAATAAATCTTAAAAACACAGACCTTTGTAAATAAAATTTCTATTAATTAAAACAAATTTACAACATTATTAAAACAACGAAAAAGCAGTTTAAAACACGACAAACAAAAAAAAAACTTAAAAAGAACAAAATATAAGCAAAAAGAACCATGTATTAAAGAAAAATACATCCTAATAATCATTTCCAGAGGGGCAAGGTTGATATTAGATGCAAATTTAGGCCATATTGAGACATTTCTGAGAGCTATTGACGAAGACTCCCTGTTTTCTTTTATCTAAGCTTATGAATGGGAACTTCGTGGGCGGGTGTAAAAAGGTAGGCTTTAAGTAGATGGGGATGGAGAAGGAGTGTGCGTAGCTGCATTGGCCTCAAGCGGCTTGGTGCTGCGGTGAGTTGTAAGTAGTAGTAGTAGTAGTAAGCTTATGAATACTCAACCACCTTGACAATTCGAAAGCCAAACCTTTCATGATGCTCCAAAAAACACCCCCACAATACCATGGCATTACGCGCCTGCCCCCCT